>NW_026099575.1:13169654-13179398 GCF_025091365.1 Daktulosphaira vitifoliae | reverse complement strand
TTTTAGTTTTATGTTATGATAGTAGTTACTATCATTATCATGGTTGTAACGGGTAACGGGAAATCAGGGTTCGATTCCGGGGAGGGAGTCTGAGAAACGCCTCCCACATCCAAGGAAAGCAGCAGACGCGTAAATTACCTNCGGGAAATCAGGGTTCGATTCCGGGGAGGGAGTCTGAGAAACGCCTCCCACATCCAAGGAAAGCAGCAGACGCGTAAATTACCCACTCCCGGAACATGGAGGTAGTGACGAAAAATGACGATACTGGATTCATCCTTTGTAATCGGAATGAATGAGTTCTATATTTTTAAATAAGAATAAAGTGTGTTAATATATATTTTTAATAGTAATTAGAATATATATATACATGAAAAACGACTTAAGTACTTAAACCCAACCGTGTTTTGTGGGCGGGCGGGTCATACATACATATAGGTGAGACTAATATAAGCGTGTTAAAAACTGCGCTTTTTAGCCGAATGGACAAAAATCGTATCACAAGCAGCGAGTTGTCATCAGTGACCGTGTCGTTATCTTAATGATCCATTACAGCGGCATTTTAAATTCTCCGAAAAATAGAAATATTTATTTATATGCCACAGTAAAACATTATTTGATTTTGCAAACATCAATTCTGCCTATCGATAATATCGAGATGTATAAATATTTCCTTACTGATCTAATAAAGTTACGGCAAATCCGTGTTTTTTAGTGAAGGTTCATCTTGGCATGCTCAGATTTCGATAAATTTCTTTTATTTGAAAGCTCTACCTGGACACTGTAGAAATTATTCGCGAAAGCTATCGTAAACTATAGTTTTGCGGTGAGCTTTTGAAGTCACAACGTCTTAAATGAAAACGCTTACAGTCGCTAATGAATTACGATTTAATATTAATTATTGGACCAATATTTTTGTATAATACATCAAAAGATTCCAAATTATACTTTGTTAAAAATGTAACGCACAAATATTCAAAAAGCTACCTTCAAGATTTTTATTTAATTTTTTTTTAAGTATAAATATCTCAAAATAAATCGAGAATTATAAGTAACTAAAATCTAGCACATTGGGATGGCATAGTTGGGTTCAGTTTATATGATATCTGACAGTGATTAAAATTACTATCATGAAAAACATTTGGATGCAAATCTGTAGACAGTGTTTAAATTTAAAAAATTAATGGATTATTCTTAAAGCTACATAATCTCCTATTTGATTATTTACATTCTGATTACAAGTTTTATGATTTATAAAAAATAAATAAGAATAAATAAATGAATATATATGTATATGTATATCTCTTTCTTCTAATGGTCTTGCCTTTTCGTTTTACCAATAGTAATGTTAAGACTTGTTATTATATCAGTGCGTCAGTATTAGTGCGACAACGGCCACAATAACCTATCCACTAGCTCCGCTCAATGTCCGGTCAATTAATTATAAATTGTATAGAATTTATATTTGTGAATTAATAAATCATTTTTATATTAATTACATAAAATCACATTGTTGAGGATTTTAAATTATATTATACAGTCCGCTAATTATAAAAACAGAAATAAAATAACACACGAACCATTACGTGGCGTTAACATATGGTCCTATCGGTACGGTTCAATTTAAGTGCGATCGTGAATCATTACGCGACTGAATTTGCAAGGATTAAATAAAATACTACCAGGAGTATTAGTATTTTTAAATATAAAATATATTTATTCAGTAATTGAATAACAAAAGTAAACACAAAAACAACATTTCACCAAATGCACAGACTAATTTAATGAAACTAATTTTAATTACACACACTAATACAACCGCACTAAACGGAGCGCTGCCACCTACTGACTGACTGGTGTGTTTACCTGGCGGTGAACAGCCCTTTCAATGTATAATTTTATGATAACATTCGGCCATCCTTACAACTAAGTGTCCTCACTTAGTAACATAATAAAAAAAAATAATAATAATACTACATGATGAACACAATATTAACAATATCACATAATAACCCAAAAATAATTAATAATATTACATAATAAAAATTCAATAAAAAAAAATCATATTATAAATTGTAGTCCCTTAGATATTTTGATGTTTGTTTCTTTCGGTTAGATCTTCTTATCTCTGTTTGCTGTATGCTGGCTTCCTCGTCGCTGTTAATTGTATCTCCATCCTGGTCTGTGTCTTCTTCCTTGTTTGTGTCTTCCTCCTGGCTTGTGTTTTCTTCCTTGGGTAAATGGTACGCTTTAAGATTTGATACATGTGCTACTGTTGTATAGTGATGGTTCCCTTTGTTGGACAAGGCCGTTACCTGATAACTATCATTGGGATATGATTTCATTATCACTAGTGGACCTCTAAACTTTTTTTGTAACTTTGTTGACTCTCCAGTTTGTTCAGGAGCTCTCTTTAGGTATACAATATCTCCTATGTTATATTTTATAGTGATATTGTGTCCAGTATTATACCTTAACTTTCATAGTTCATGCTGCTTTTTAATTCTTTCTTGTACTTCTGCTTGAATGTTACCAGTAATTTACCATTGTTCATTTTTTTCGGTTATGCTTACTAAAGCTCCTCCTTCAATGTTAGCATAATATCCATATAACACATGAAAAGGTGTGTCGCCAATTGTTCTATTATGTGAATTATTCAATTGACATTGAACAAGTTCAAGTTTTTGATCCCAGTTTCTTTCTTCTTCCATGTTAACTTGGATCACAGGTACTAACACTGCATTTATTCTTTCTACTTGTCCATTTGACTGTGGGTGCCTCACTGAGATTAAAAAATGTTGCATTCCTGTTGCAGTGCAATAATCTGCTATTTTNTTCCTGTTGCAGTGCAATAATCTGCTATTTTTTTTGAAGTGAAACAACTCCCTCTATCACTTATGAGTCTCTTTGGTAAACCATACTCCAAAACAAATAGTTCCAGACATTTCAGAAAAGCCTTAGTACTTGTATTTTTCACTGAAAATAATCTGACAAACTTGGTAAGGTTATCTATGATTACTAATACATGACAGTTACCTTTTCTTGATTTTATAAATGGTCCTATATGATCTACATTAATAACTTCAAACGGTCTTCTACCTGGAGTGATAGGATGTAATTCACCCGGTCTTTTCCCTCTTGGTATATTAAATAACAAACATTCTGGACAACAAGTTATATGGTATTTGACATATCTTCTCATTCTTGGAAAGTAATACCTCTCTTGAATTTT
The DNA here is from genome assembly GCF_025091365.1 of Daktulosphaira vitifoliae. Taxonomy (NCBI): domain Eukaryota; kingdom Metazoa; phylum Arthropoda; class Insecta; order Hemiptera; family Phylloxeridae; genus Daktulosphaira; species Daktulosphaira vitifoliae. Next base: position 13,176,169 of record NW_026099575.1, on the reverse strand, counting down.
CTTAACAGTCCCATCAACTGCAAAATATCCAGCAAGGTCATAATATATTATTACAAGACTTTTCTTCATACAGTTTGGTACTTCCTAAAGGTATTTTATATTTTCTCCATCAGTGATAACTCGATATAACAAATTGTTTTGTAAATTGAAGTTTTGGACACGTTTTTCTTGTTTTTTTGTACGTTTATCTGGTGATAATTTTAAAATTGAAATTAAATCAGCTAATCTTGGATCACTATTTTGCATTGCTGCAACCTCATCCTCTTCTTTCCTAATAGACAACACTTCCAGATAATCTTCAATTAATTCTTCCATTGTATCCACTGGATCATCAACTGGTGCTCTACTAGTTGCATCTACATGTGCCATCTTCTCACCAGGTCTATATTTGATTTCATAGTCGAATTCACTTAACATTGAAACCCATCTTGCTATTTGTGGATTTGAAGTTTTTTTGGTGACTAAGTGAGTAATAGCTTGACAGTCTGTTACAATAGTAAAGTGTATACCAATTAATAGATGTCTCAGTCTATTTTTACTCCAAATCACAGCCATAAGTTCTAGTTTGTTAAGTGGTACATTGATACAGTCTCAGTTGTTTTCTTGGAAACGGCATAGGTAAGATGCATTTTATCGTCTGAGCCTTCCTGTAATAACAGTTCACTGAGTCCCACAGCACTCGCATCACAATGTAGTTCTGTTCGGTCCTTAGAATTGTACAACTTAAGTATTGGTTCTTGAGTCAAGTTCATTTTCAGCTTTTCAAACGCAGTTTGTTGATCGGGTCCCCAAACAAATATCTTATCCTTCTTCAATAGGTCACTTACGGGTTTTGCATTCCTTGCATAATCAAATACAAATTTGCGAAAATAGCCCGTTAATCCTAATAATCTCCTCGTGTCATGCTTGTTCTTTGGTGCAGGAAAATCCGATATTGCTTTCATTTTGCCTGAACCTGGAGCTAACCCGTCTGAGCTTATCGTAAAACCCAGGTATTCCACCTTATCACACGCAAATCGACATTTCGATAGTTTAAGTGTGAGCTTTGCATTCGTTAATGCCTTAAAACGGTTTCAAGTTTGAACAACATGTCTTGAATATCCTTGGCTGGAATTAAAACATTATGTAAGTACCAGACCGCCACTTCATTTCTTAATGGTCCCAACACTTTTGCCATTAGCTTTGAAAAAACATAAGGTGCATTTGTAAGCCCAAACATCATTCTTTGAAATTGGCTTGTTTTTGTTGGGGTTATGAATGTAGTCTTGCGTTTAGCTGNTTGGGGTTATGAATGCAGTCTTGCGTTTAGCTTCTTCAGTCAATGGTACTTGTAGATACCCAGATGCCAAGTCTAGAACACAAAATATTTTAGCTTCTGATAGTCCTTGCAATTGATCATCTATGTCAGTTATAGGAAATGTTTTTTTTTTGTTTGTTGGTTAAGTTTTCTATAATCAACCACCAGTCTCGGTTCACCGTCCTTCTTTGACACTAGTAGTACTGGTGAAGCGTAACACAAATCTGTTTCTGTAACAATTCCTAATCTCTTCCATTCTTTGACAATTGCATCAATTTTTCCCCGTTCTATTTCTGATGTTTTGTAAGGTTTTGATATGACAGGCTGATTGTCATTCTCGATATCCATTGCTATCATGTCTGTACAACCCAACTCTTCCATACATAGTGCAAAACATTCTCTATAATTTTTAATTAATTCGACCAATCTGCTCTTATCCGCAACAGTGATTGTTGGTCCGCATTGAATCATACCTTCATCGATTACTACTGAAGATTCTTTCTCTAATGATTGTTGTACACTTTGTACATAATTTATTCGACCAATATAAGCACCAACTTCTTCTGGTGAATTCATTGAGTGTTTTTCATTCATAAATGGAAATACAATATTATAATCAAAGATCAATTCCTCACTGGTTTTCACAAAAGTAACTGTGTCTTTCTCAGTAAATGTTTGACCAACCAACAAATCATATTCTTGTACATCATCATTAACAACATACAATTCTACCTCCTCTGATACTTGATCAATATTTAACGTCGGCTTGGTCAATCAGCACACAAGATCCGCCTTGATGTTGCCATAAACCATCAACTTACAGTCAGTCGCTTGTATTTCCAATTGATGAAAACATTCCACACTTAATTTTATGATGCATATATCGCATCCAGTTGCTGGTGTACTGTGATTATTAATTGAAATTGATTTAATATAAATATTTCTTGGTATGGCCATCCTTACCACAATTGGTACAGACCATGGGTCTCCTAGGGTTGGGACAGTCTCGTCCAATATGTCCATAATTTGAACAGTTATAGCAGCGGATATTTCGCGAACGAGTAGTTACATTCCCCATCTGATTTTCTAGTTTCTGTGTTGACAAATCTTTTGGTTGCCTAACAGTAATATTATTGAGCGGGGTGGTTTTGTGGAAACGATTATTTCTTTCTTTAAACACCTCTTCAAATTCACGTATATCTCTGATTAAGTCTACTTCTTTTATATGTGAATTGCTTAATAAAATGTTACAAAGCTCCCTTGATAACAATCCTACACAGAGCATTTTTTTGGTTTCTAACGCTGATAATCCCAAACTACGACATAGTCTTAGTTTATCATGAAAATATACGTGTACCGACTCACCCCTTTCTTGCACTCGACTGTCCATGCGTCTCCAATTTCCGTCAAACTCAATTCAGACATAAACATGGCCTTAAATAAGGTTTCAAAAGTCGACCATTGGTCTATTTCAGTCTGTCTTGATATAAATAGTTTTTTGCCGCTCCTTCTAAATTTGATCGAACCGCTTTTAATTTGTACTCATCCGGCCAATTGTGCAAATGTGCGATTTTATTTTAATTACTTTGAGTCATTCTTCAGCCACCGCACAATCGCTACTTTCCCCATTGAAACGTCTGATGTTCTGTTTTAAATCTGAAACCATATTGAACTGTATGCCGGTTCCAAGTCGATCTAATACTTTTTCCAAACTTATGTCTCGTTGGGCATTTTGTTCAATTATCATCCGCATTAGCTCATGAACTCCCGTTTGAGTTAATCCTTTATCCTCGATAGGCATTGTGCATTAATAAATACCAAGTACGATTAATGTCGGCTTAACTTCGTGATAACGGCCTGAACGTATATTATGTTTATCTGATAAGATACTGATAACTCGCACGTTTACCGTTACCGCGTTAATGTACCGTGGCGTGACCACAACTCCACCGTAGTACAACAGTTCTGAGCGACACTAGATCTACTATCCTCTCTAACATGTGGTTACGAAATGATCGTACAAATATATTCGATAATGATCCCACTTCTGATTTTAAATATAAAATATATTTATTCAGTAATTGAATAACAAAGTAAACACAAAAACAACATTTCACCAAATGCACAGACTAATTTAATGAAACTAATTTTAATTACACACACTACTACAACCGTACAAAACGGAGCGCTGCCACCTACTGACTGACTGGTGTGTTCACCTGGCGGTGAACAGGCCTTCCAATGTATAATTTTATGATAACAGTATTGAAGGTAAGTGAATTATATTGTAACATAGTGGTGGATTGTTAAGTAAATCGAGCGTTCGTTGCGCATATATACAAATAGAATTACAAAAACCCAAGTTCAATAGTCAACATGGCAACAGGTGAGGTAAGGAATGAGTTAGCAGTATGCATTATAAGACGAGGACAGATAAAGGCACAGCTGACAAAATTCCAAGCACTTATAAATGAGCTAACAAATCAAAACAATCAAACCCAGATAGGATTGCGGTTGGAAAAAATAAAAGAAAAGTGGAATGAGTTTGATAACATACAAAATAATATTGAAGCGCTTGACCCAAGTGAAGAGAATTTAGAGTATCGTGACATATTTGTTGATACTTATTTTGAAAATGTGGCAAAAGCAGAAGATCTACTTAAAAAAGTTGAAATTCCTATTAATGTTGGTTCAAATAATCACGGCAGGAGGTCTGTTTTTACCATGAAGACAAAATAAAATCCAAAATTTTTTTTTTCATGATAAAGTATATTACATTAGTTATAATTTAAGATATATATAAAAGTGTCAGACTTTTCGTAACACTTTCAAAAGTGTGCTTGAAAAAAATAATTTTTTGTGAAAACGTTATCATTTTGATCCCTCCCTGTGGGCAAGTAATGTCTTACATTTATAAAATCATTATACCAAATGATAAAGTAATTTTGCATTTATAAAAACAAAATTATATTGATTTAATCATTTTTAACAAAGTTGTGACAGTTTCAAGGAAAATAAATTGAAAAAAGTCGAAAATTAGCGATTTTTAAATTTGTNTTTTAAGTAAAAAAAATTGAAAAAATTTCGAAAATTAGCGATTTTTAAATTTGTAATTTTTTTGGAGGTTTCCCCCATTTACGGGGAACGAGGGAATTTTTTTCAATTTTTGAGGGTAATGTCTTCGACTAGATACGATTTGTGATCTTTTGACGTATCATTGAAAGAAATCGGTTCGGTGAGAGCTAATTGCTAATAATAGCAATTAAACTATTAAAACAAACGATAACGACGAGCATACACGTAGTTAATTCTAAAAATACGAATATTTTACTGTATGGACGACGCTACGGGTCGTTCAAAACCCATACATAAGATTGCAGCTTAATGGTACCCACACGCAAACGATTTGGAACCACACTTATAACATAGATTTTGGCATATTGCTCGTGTGTGCATGCGTATCCGTATATAATGAACGAAAACAACTTTAATGTTCGCACACGACAATAACTATTTTACTATTCAAAAACTAGCATTTTTAAAAAAAATGTAGCATGATGAATCTACAATAAATTTTCTTCTTTTAATTAATTTTAGAAGGGGGTGCGATCGTCCCGTCGTCCGAGCCACCACTTACAGTTAGATATCTATACTCAATGACATTATGTTACTAAAGAAACGCTAATCGATGTTACTAAACGGTATGCAACGTAAGACAGTCAAACTATGAATGATGCCCCGATTCCGAACGACAAATGCGCGAGGCGGTTATTTTGAAATGACGAAAGGCGTGGTCGTCACAGATACGGAAAACAATGCCATCTTTGGAGCGTTGAATACGTTTTACGTTCTGTGTGGCGTCCTCTTAAAAACTCAATAATTTGATTAAATTTTTCATTATAAAAAATAATAATTTTGATTTGTTCATTTTTCAAAAAAAAAAAATAAATAAACACATCACGATTATAAAATGGTATTTTTTTTTTGTTTGATTTTCTCAATAATACGTAAAAAATGTTTTATTGTTCCCCGTAAATGATGGAAGTCCGCTATGAATTACTATTTTTAAAATCATTAAATATTTTTTAAAAAAATTACTATAACTTATTGAAAAATGATCAAATCAAAATTATTATTTTTTATAATGAAACCGAAAATTATATGAACAAATATAATTTAAACATTTTTTTTTTGTTATATTTAGTTATACGTTATTCTTGAATTATTAACTAATTATATAGTCTGTATATGTTACTATTTTCTTATTGAGATTGCAGCTCAACAACAAATGTCTCGATTTATCATTCATATTGTCGAAATTAATATCATTTCTACATCCACAACACCAATCACGTGTTGGTNTATTGTCGAAATTAATATCATTTCTACATCCACAACACCAATCACGTGTTGGTATATGTTAGCGACAAATTACACACCATAAGTCAAATCAGCAAGCACAAGTCAAACTCTCACGAAGGTAAACCCAACGAACGCCCTGCACGATTCAGAAACCAAGTGGGGACTCGAAAAAATAAAAGCTAGTGTTTACCCACCTACTAATTGGCTACTTCATCAAGAGTATTTGTCTTTAATGACAGAAGAAGACATTATGGCTTGTGGTAGTAAAATAAAAGAGTCAAACAGTAATAAAATGAAGAAAGCAGAGGAGGTGAATAAACCAATGAGTGAATTAAAGTGCTCATTGATCAATATATGAAACAATACCTTCAAAATCATTCTAACTCTTTCAACGCCAGTAAATCCTTATATTTTTCTTTTTTGGTGGTCTACTTTTTAATTTCGTCCCAATAACTAATTATATAGTCTGTATATGTTGCTACTTTCTTATTGAGATTGCAGCTCAACAACAAATGTCTCAATTTATCATTCATATTGTCGAAATTAATAAAATTATCAGTTCCATATCGATCAAACAATTGGTCCATGGTAATTTCTCCATTAATTTTATCATAAATTTGCAAACCTTAACTGAGTTCTCCCCAATATCATTGTCCGAATACAGTTTTCAAATCATTCATATCTATGGAATTTATAATATCAAGATTAATAATAATAATAATGCCAAACGAAAATAAATGTTTTTTAAACATTTTCAATTATTAAATTTTATTGAAGTAAAATAAAAATGGCTTTGTACAGTCTAGAGTGCTTAAATATATACAAAATATATTATTTATTTTTAAAAATGTTGACA
>NW_026099575.1:13146230-13169554 GCF_025091365.1 Daktulosphaira vitifoliae | reverse complement strand
TACTACAAATCAATTGTCTTATTTGTTTAGCTTTAATAAATTTTATGAATTCTTTTAATTAAAGCGTTTTTAATTTATAATTGACTACATGACTAAGCTTAAAACATATTTTTGTTTGTTGGATAAGCGNTTGACTACATGACTAAGCTTAAAACATATTTTTGTTTGTTGGATAAGCGGAAATAAATATTCATTGCGTTTATTATTAGTCCCAATAGTATGATGTTTTTATAAATATCTTAAATTTTCACGTTAGAAGACAAATATTAAACAGTGATTTTACATCCAAAAATATGAAATAAGGCACTTTTTCATTAATTTTTTTAAAATTTATCGAAATGTGTTATGAAAAGTTGCTTATTTCTTTATCTAATTATTTAATAAATGTGTATTATGCAGCTATTTATTGAATGCGTATTATAAACATAAAAATAAATACAAATAAATATCTGTATACTAACTTAAGTATAAAAAAATGTTCGTAAGTGCTCCTGACCTCTTCCTACTTATATAATTTTTTTGATGAGAAATTTCTTTACAGAAAAAAATAGTTATCGAGCATCATTGTCGGCCCTAAAGTATATTTTATATCATAATTTATCACTGTATTTTCCAAAATAAAAGTAATTTTATTTAAATGCATGAATTCATTTAATTTCAAATATTTTCGTTAGTACAAAAAAAATTGTTTAAAAAACCACAGTAGATGCAATTTTCATGTATATAAATATAACGTTTTATTAAAAACTTACCTATGTTATTTCAGATATTACAAGTAATACAATGAGAAAATTAATAATATTATATTAAAATTTTTAAGTGTATCTTTTTATTTTATTCCAAACAAAAATTTATATTCATTTCCGAAATATTTATATATTGTAATGAAATCTTAATAAATGGGTCATTGATTTGTAAAACCATCTCATTTGTAAATGCTTGGTGCAGTTTATATACGCGTTAGAAAAAATAAACAATATAAGAGGGAGTTTTTGAAGTAGCATTCTTGTGCTGCGATTCGGGATATATTTAGTAAGCTTAAGAGTAACATTTATAAAATAAAGTTTATTAGATGAGTAGCTGTAATAACAACTGTTTTTTTTGCCGATAATCCTTTTCCGATGTTCTAAAACTTTATCATTGTATTAATATTTTTATAGAGAGTTTGTAGTTCGAACCGTTACGATTTAACATAATATGCTTTAACAAGTGTATGTACCAATTGTGTAGGTATTATTACTACTAAATAAGGCGCTNTGTAGTTCGAACCGTTACGATTTAACATAATATGCTTTAACAAGTGTATGTACCAATTGTGTAGGTATTATTACTACTAAATTAGGCGCTATACAGGGTGATTTTTTTATCATAACCCACTCAATTACTTGCAGAATAATAATAATTTAAACATTTTTTTTTTTTATTATCTTTAGTTACACATTATTCTTGAATTTTTAACTATGTAATACTTTTTAAGTTCATCCCTTATGCCTTGGAGGGGGGTCAACTTTGTTTTTTTAAATGGTAACACATATTTTTAATTTAATAAAATGTTTGAGTTTTTAATTTAATAGTAAATGGCATTTGAATTTTTAATATAACTTAATTCGTTTATTAGATATAATCATTTAAAGTTTCAAATTTTTGAATTAATATACAGGTATAATACACAAGGGATTACAAATATAGGTAGCTAATTGGTTTTTTACAACATCGATATTAGCAGGTACACAGCATTGTTATTATCAATAATTATTGTAGTATAGTACATTGTTATGAGTTTATAAATACACTAACTGACAATACAGAAAGTATATCTATTGATAATCATACTTGATAATAAACAATCCGTGACTGAGACAGCAATGTCATAAAAATCCAATTAGCTACCTGTATTTAAAATCCTATGTGTATTATACATGTATATTAACTCAAAATTTTGAAACTTTAAATGTTTATATCTAATAAGCNTCAAATGAAAGGTAAATATCTAAGGTTTTAATACAAAAAAATATTATTTTTATTTGTTCATTTTTGAAAAAGTTATGGAAGTTTTAAGAAAAAAAGTGAAAAAATTTCGAAAATTAGCGATTTTTAAATTTGTAATTTTTTTGAATATTTCCCCCATTCCCAGCGAACGAGGGAATTCTNATTTTATTAAATTAAAAATATGTGTTACCATTTAAAAAAACAAAGTTGACCCCCCTCCAAGGCATAAGGGATGAACTTATAAAGTATTACATAGTTAAAAATTCAAGAATAATGTGTAACTAAAGATAATAATAAAAAAAAAATGTTTAAATTATTATTATTTTGCAAGTAATTGAGTGGGTTATGATAAAAAAATCACTTTGTATATAAAACATTTATTAAATGAGCATTGTACAAGTGAGTGTCAGACGATTGTAACGTGGACGAATCTCATGAGAGTATTTTTTGTATACAATTACGTGTTTAAGTATGCTTGTGTATTTTAATTTGCTTCTTTGGTTATTTACTGAACTACTGTGACCACCGTGGGCGACAGTGTATAAGGTGTATTATAAACAAGCGCAATTATTAAGACTATGCATTTATTGTAATTTTTTTATAGATTATTTATTTTTAATTAGATTTTATAATTTTAGAAAAAAAAAATTTTAATTTGGTGGTGTTAAAATTAAGTTATGCATTAAGTTGATGAAACATCTTAAAGAATATATAAATAATAAATTTGCGGCGCAGAGATAAAATACTAATAGTTGCCATGTAATAAAAATAAAAAAGTAAATAAATAATTAAATTAATCGGACTAAGCAGAGAAATTCCAATATAATAAAAATTACACTCATAATGTAGTCACAATAGAGGTCAGGAATCACATATTAATTTTCAGTAGGCTACCTTTTGTAAATGTCGCGTTGGCCAATACGCTGCATCAGCAAGGTCGCGCGGTGTTGAGACCGATTTGAATGGTGTCCTGCAAACAAAAACTGTAATTGGTAAAATGACATCCAGGAAAATACAACCAGGAAAAAAGCATAATGATTGACAAACTGCAAGAGTGAATTATTAAACGGCTAGCATCTAAAGTACATAAAATAAAATAATAAAATAGACCATTATAATTAATTTATAAACGTTTTGTATTTTTTATAAGTNATAATTAATTTATAAACGTTTTGTATTTTTTTATAAGTTAAGAATCGTAAAAATAGCGAATTTAAAAAAAAATAATTATAATTAATAGTATAATAAATTATAATAATTATTATAATATGAATAATAATAGAATAAAAATAAAATTTTAGCAAAAACGTTGATTAGTAATAATTTAATTATAATTGTTTATGAAATGGCTATATTTCAGAAGATGAAATTGTTGGCACAAGAGGCGGAAAAGTTTATCCGTCGCGCATATTCTTACATTTAACCTTCGGCATAGTAAGTGGGTGATAAATGAGCTGTGTTCCGATTTTAATCGGAATTTAGTCGCGATTCATTCCGATCGGTGACTATGTATCCCCCGTATATTGTTTGATATTAAAAAAATCGGTTAGTTGGACGATGGCTGCTTCAAACTCATAGATGCAAGGTTTCGTAAATAGAACACTATTTCGAGTTAGTAAGAATCGTGTAGTTGAAAAGCAGAATGTTGCACTCAGATAAAATTTCGCACTCGATGATTCGGAGATAATGATCAAGTCGGTAGCCGTGTAGAGACTGTCTTATTTGTTATGCTCTGTTTATTGAAAATTTGCACTTTTGCTGTCAAAGAGTTTTAACATAGTGAGATATGCCTATATACGCGCAACCAAACATATGTACATTATGTACAGTACATAGTGTATATATCAATGATAAAAATATGTTTACTATATTTTTTTATATTTTTATTTTTAGTTGAAATATGTAAAGTTGAAAATTTGTGAAAATTTCAATTTAATTTGTATTAGTTTTTTAATACAGTTTATAGAAATAAAAAATTTGTTGAGGCTTATACCAATTGTGTACACATTTGAAATAAATTTAAGTGTAATTCAATTTTACGTATGTTAAATATTTAATGGCAGTGGCGGATTTTCAACATTTTACTGAGGGGGAGTCCTGAAAAATAATATAAATAATAAATAAGTATTAAATTTATTTAAATAATAACAAATGTAAACTGTATTTTCATTTTTATTTTCAATTATAAGTAATACATATACTGTAAAACAAAATCAAGCCTTCTTTTTATTTTACTGAGTTTGGCTAAAACTTCTTCAATTGTAAAATAATTTTCATCTTTATGGATTGACATTATAGCTAAGCCGTTTAGCCTAGCCTAAAATTAAAATTAAAATACTTTTAAATTTATTTTATGTAAAATTAATTTTTTAATTTAATGAATCATTTATTTTTAACTCAGTCATAGTATTTCTTAAATATGTTTTGTTTCGCTTCAGATTAGAAAAAGTGCGCTCATTCGATGCAGTAGAGACTGGTAAAGTAGCTAGGATTTGAAGAAGTTTAAAGACACTTGGATACATTTCTTTGTTGCAGACTATCATAGCTTGTAAAGCATTTTCGGGTTTTTTTTCCATGTTTTTTAATATTCTTTGCCATAAATTGTATTCAGTAGATAATATCGAATGATTAATGAACTCCAGATCATCTTTGTAGTTGTCGTCCAATTGAATAAATTTGTCTTCATTTTCTTCTGAATCAAACAATGACTGAAAATTATTAAACTTAATCTTATGATTGGCAAATCTTTGTTCAAGTTCAGTTACATAAGAATCCATGTACGGAATAAATATAGATGTACGGTAGTATTCTTCTGTAGATTTTGTTTGAATATTAATTCTATGCACTTGTCTTCCTATAAGTCCAGGAATAACTCTATATATTTGTTGAAATGTTTTTTCAGCGTTATTTCTGAAACTTTTAATGTCTTCTAAAGTTTCATCAGCTAATCTAGTCGCTACTTTTAAATCAATATCAACTTTTTGCAAATGTTTTGATGATGGTAAACCAAATCCAAAACCTTTAGATAATATAAATAATGCAATAATAAATTCTCCATGTAACATTGATTTTTGTAAGCGTTGTGCTTTTCCACTTGTATCATTATCATTCCACTTTGATATTTCACCGAAAGGCTCTATAACAAATTCAAAAAGTTCTAAAAAATCATGTACCGAGTGATATCGTTCAATCCACCTTGTTGCACAACTACGCTTTAGTGTTTTTTTTGTTGTGTCATGTGAAGAATCTAAAATTTTTTGTGATAAAACATTTTTTCGTTTAGGGTAAATGAAAAAATGTCGAATTTCGCTTATAAGACTTAAGCAATTCGTAATTGGTCGTACACTACATAACTTGGAAATAACAAGGTTTAAAATATGTCCAGAACAATGAACATAAATCGCAGACAGATAAATTTGTCTTATGTGAGATTGAACACCGTTATAGATTCCCGACACAGCCGAAGCACCGTCATATCCTTGTCCGCGCAGGAATTTAAGTTCTACACCAAATTGTTTGAGACTTTCTAATATTTAGTTTGCCAAACCTTTTCCAGTTGTATCGCGAGCCGGTACAAATTATAAGAACTCTTCAAAAATTACAAGTTTATTTAAATTAACAAATCTGACACATGTAGAAATTTGTTCCACGCACGAAATATAAAATACAAAAACATTGTATACCTTTATAAATTCTATATAAATAAGCTTCTGGGAAGGGTCCAGACCCCTAGACCCCCCCCCGTAAATCCGCCACTGTTTAATGGTTTAGTTGCTTTTTATTTTAAATACAAATTGAGTACCAATCGGAAATTTGCAATATATTTTTACTTTTTTTGCATTAGTTAAATAACTGAGTATCCAAATGACATACGATTAAATCTAATGATACCAATACATTAGGCATAAAAAATACATCATCATGATCTCCTGAGAGTTTATCCCAACTATTTAGGGACGGCTCTATATTAGTGATTTAATAGGATTTTTAGCTGTCGACCTGAGGCAATATTATTATGGTTTAGGGAGCCAGTATCGGGCAATGCATGTGTCACTATTCCCGTATGGTCACCCATCCGGGAACCGTAAACAGCGCAAATAAATATCAGTGCTAATACGGTGACTGATTGATCTATATAAACTTAAAAATATATTGGTTTGTTAATTTTGTTTTTTATGATACATGTATTTTATATATATAAAAAAAAATGATAAATTAAAATATTATTAAATTACTATGAAACATCAGCCAATATATATCAACCTTATATCCAATATATTTTGTTATTTTATTCGAATTTAACACATTTTAATACTTAAATATTTACCTTATTTTATAACCGAAACCTTTATTATAAACTATTTCACTTGAAATAATGATAATTATTAGATATTACTTTCACATTGCCTTTATTTTTTTTATAAAAATATGTTCTATAAAAAGTTTTTACTGAACCATTGAAAGAGTAATCACAACATTTTTGCCAATAACACACTCTTTGAAAAAAATTTTTATTTACTACAAAAAATTCAAATTATACTACTCTAAGCTGTATTGAGCTAAATAAAAACATTTATCCAAATCGGTGACTTAACTTTATGGACGATGTGAACGTATGCAGGTTCGTGATTTTGGGACAGAGTCTAACGTAATTATAAATATGATGTTATTGTAATATACGTAAAATATGTGCTTATTTTATATATTTTATAAGCTATTCATAGTAATATTTTGTAAAACACTTTGAATGAAAACATAAAGTTAATATAAAATTGTTAAATTCTAGTTTTTATACGTATGTTTATAGTTTTAAACGCCTCTTGTATAAGGGGAAATTTCTCGATTTATAAAAAAAGTATATCGGATGAAAGGTATACACATAACGTATTTAGGGAAAAAAAATGTGTATTGGTACATACATATTTTAAAAATTTGTAGCAAATTAAAGTTGAAAATTGAAAATTTTAACACAAAAATAGCATTTTTTTAACTACGGCAAACGTTTGCACGTAGAAAATATGCCGTCAGGACAATTTTTTTTTAAATTTATTATAAATAAGATAAGCTTTAATTTCACATATGTTTAAAGGACGCTATATTTCTGGAACATTTTCAAAAGTTAAGTTGAAAAAGTTGAGATTAGTAAAATAGTTGCTATTTTGAATCCCTTCTTGTGGGCAAGTGGGGTCAGATTTTCAAATTATTATATCAAATTAAAGGGAATTACTTACAGTTTCAATATAAAAACAAATTATTTTAATTGTTCATTTGTCGATAAGTTATGGCAACTTTCAGAAAAAAGTGTAAAAAATGTCGAAATTTACAGATTTTAAAAAATGTAATTTTTGATGGTAATGTCTTCAATTAGATACGATTTGTGATGTTTTGACGTCTCATTGAGAAAAAATGGTCCAGTCAAAGATGGTAAAAGTAATGACAGACACACAAAAAAAAAAATGTTGGTTTGTGTGACCACACCCAACCCGAACCCAACCAAACCGCACAAGATTTTTATTTTTAATTACGTAAATCTACATCATTATTCATTCCGACTAACTATAGAATCATTCTAGTCAAATGCATATAATAATAACTGTTTATAATAATTGTTGGTTTGTGCGGTGTGAGATAACGATCATGTGCATAAGCTACCATTGAGAGAGCTCCCATAAAATTTTGATTGAACACTCCTTACGATCGCATTATTAAAATAAAATTATACACATCTCTTGGTTGAAGTTTTATAGAAACTATATAATTTCAAGCAGTTGTCTGTTTACGATAATTTGATAAACTCAAAAATACTTCATGATACTAAATAAAACTTTTATCTGAAGACTATTTTTAACATTAAAATAAAAAAAAAAAATTTTATTATTATAAAGTCTTAAATGATAATAGGACCATACTAAATTAATGAAATTATTCTAAAAAAAATAAAAGCTATAAATAAGTTATAAGTAATATAACATCACACTTTAAATTTACTTAACTGAAAAATAAAATTTAAAAATAATTTCTGTCAACGTTTTTTTATGTAAATAACATAGTTTGTATATATTGAAGCAATCGTAAGTGAAAATATTATTAACGTCATTTGTATTTCACATCGATAAAATTTAATATTTGAAAATGTATAATAATTATTTATTTTCATTTGGTTTGATTTGCATTACTCTCAATTTTGACTTTGTAAATTCCACAGATAAAGTTTCTAAATTAAACTTATTTTTAAAAAACCCTATTTGGCTAAAAATACGACAAAATTTACATATTATTGATGGAAGACATGGAGAAATCACCTTGGACCAATTGCGAAATGGAATTACTAGAAGTGATTTTGTTACATCAGAAAATGTGAACGATAAAGCGAGACAGTTTTATTTGTTTTTAAGCTGCAATCTTTCTACGACACTAAGAGAATATACAGACTATGTAAAAATATTATGGACAGAATGTAAAAAATATCCTGACACAAAAATAGGTTGTAAGCATTTAATAATAAGAGAATTTATTGCTTTTACAAACTTCATTGCAGATTGTCCGGCTGCATTTTCTTCTTTTTCAAATTACACTGATATGGAACTTAAAAATAACATAAATTCTTATGTTGACATAGTGTATTATTTAGCTTCATCAAAGAAACATAGTGACAAAGATTTAGATGAAAAATTTGATGAATTAGATAATAATGTTCGAGATTTTATGAATAATAATTGTGGACCAAAACAGCCAACTCCTTCGTTGATAATCGAACAGTACCACAGGCAAATTGAAAATAGACCCATCAGCGAAATATTTTTGATAGTCAAACCTCATCTTGATCAAACAAAAATATCCCTTATAACTATTTTGTTGAATCTTGATTTCCTGCATTCAAAAAAGTGTGCCTCAATGGTAAATTTTAATTATATAGTATGTGAATTAGAAAATTTTTTTAAATACTCACATTGGAAAGAATTTAGAAACGGCTTGCATATTAATGACGGAAATAATGGAGAAATTACCATGGACCAATTGCTTGATGGATTTGGAACAAAAGATTTTGTTACATCTGAAAATAAAAACGATAAAGTCAGACAGTTTTATTTGTTCTTGAGCTGTAATATCTATAAGATGTTAGAAGGATACACAGATTTTTTAAGAGTATTATGGATAGAATGTAAAAGACATACAGCAGAAAAAAAAAAATGTAAAAAACAACTAATAATGGAATTTGATTCTTTCACAAATTTTATTGAAGATTGGCCGGCTGCATTTTCTTCTTTTTCAAATTACACTGATATAGAACTTAAAAATAACATTGATGCATTCGCATTCATAGTACATTATTTAACTTCATCATACGACAAGAATGACAATTTTATGGACAAAAAACTTGATGAATTATATAATATTGTTCGAGATTATATGAATAATAACTGTAGACCAATACAGCCAACTCCATCGCAAGCTATCGAATGGTACAACGGCATGATTGAAAAAGGAAAGCCTAGAAGCGAAATATACGCAAATATCAAATATTCATTTAATGCCTTAAAAGTAGCAATAATGACATCTTTTGTGAAATTGGGTTTCTGGCATACAATAAAGAGTGTACCTAAAATAAAGACATTAGATCTTTGAAATTTAGAGACATTCAGTGTAAATGGCATTTGTGTTGATTTTTAATAATATATAATTAAATAGAATAGTGTTATACATTCTTATATAATTTATTTTATTAATTTGTTTTTTATTTGTCACCGTTTCTACAAATCAATTGTCTTATTTGTTTAGCTTTAAGAAATTTTATGGATACTTTTAATTAAAGCGTTTTTAATTTATAATAGACTACATGACTAAGCTTAAAAGATACTTTTGTTCTTTGGATAAGCGGAAATAAATTTTTCATTTATTATTTTAAAATTTATCCAAATGCGTTATTTAATTTTGCTACGTAGCCGATAATATGTAGTTGTTTATTTCTTTATCGAATTATTTAATAAATGTGTATTATACAGCCATTTATTGAATGTGTATTATAAACATAAAAATAAATTTACAAAAATAACATCTGTATTATAACTCAAGTATAAAAAAATGTTCGTAAGTGCTCCTGACCTCTTCCTACTTATATAATTTTTTTGATGAGAAACTTCTTTATAGTTATCGAGCATCATGGTTGGCCCTAAAGTATATTTTATATCATAATTTATCACTGTATTTTCCAAAATAAAAGTAATTTTATTTAAATGCATGAATTCATTTAATTTCAAATATTTTTGTTAGTACAAAATAAGTTTTTAAAAAACCACAATAGATGCAATTTTTACGTGATATAAACATAACGTCCAATTAAAAACTTACCTATGTTATTTCAGCTATTATATCTTTCTTGGTAATACAATGAGAAAATAAATTNCAAGCCCATTATATCTTTCTTGGTAATACAATGAGAAAATAAATTATATTATATTAATTTCAATTAAAATAAAATGTTTAAGTGTATTTTTTTAATTTTATTCCAGACAAAACTTCTATTTTATTAGTTAAATGACTTTGAAAGAAGTTTCACTTCATTCGCGCGTACTAGTAACATGCACTGACTTTGTTAGCAAATAGTATCTTATTATATAATATAACAAGGAAAAAAACGCTTTTCTGGAAAAATTACTTAGCGTGCTCGGATTTTCAAAGAAAGTACTCGGTCACCAAACTCCGGGAAATGATTGGCGAAGGTTGGAAAATTTTTGCCACTCGCCCGCGAGCGTTTTAAAATTTCGTGCGTCTTCGAGAAAAACGCTCGCTGACGCCAGCGTTTTACGACTTAAAGTTTGAAATTTTCATCAGACCCGTCCAATGGCATTCCTAAGATATGATAAAAAAATCAATTCAATCCGTTAATTTTTTACCATTTAAGAGATTTTTTTTTTTTTTTAAGTCCACACGCATCGTTTTAATATGCGCAGTGATTCATTTCTGCACATACGTTTATTATGAACCATAATTATATGGTGTAATATGTATTATTATTAGGACACTATTTTGCATTTGCACTATATTTTATCAAGGAGTATTATGTTATATATAAATTTCTAGATGTTATAATTATATAAGTTTGTACTCTCATTTTCAGAACAGTACATTATTAATCTTTTTTTTCTCATATATGATTTTATGATTCTTGTATAGTACATTTAATTGTTATAACAATATATTGTCAAATTCATTCTTTATCCATTCATACAGTCTACTCACCTCATTCCTTCTCCTCGACATAGCCTGACTTAAAACAAAATAAAACAACGAACGTTAATAAAACAGCGCTGCATTCATTCAACCCTGTTTGGTGATTTTTATTATTTGACATATATATATATATACAAATGATACATATTATGATTATAAGAGCATTTAAAATTGTAATGAAAATTAGTGTATGGGTTAGTTAACAGTTTTATAGATTATTGTTCGTCTAATAATATAGAAATAATTACAAGTATTCGTTTTTCACTAAAAAAAATTGTGTATATTAAAAAAACAAAATGAAATGAGATATTACTTCTAAAAATAATTTCAATAAACTATATGGTATATTATTTTTTCATGAAGAAGTAGGCCACAATGTTATTTGCCATACTAGTTTATTGAGATTATTCTAAAAAAAAATTGTAGCTATAATTAATTTATAAGTAATAATGTTTCTTTTTTTGATCTACTAAACTGAGAGAATAATTAAAAAATAAAATCTGTCAACATTTTTAAAAATAAATAAGTGATAAAACAGTAAAGCGATCTTATAAATTGAACAATATTGAGTTAAATATCTCTATAGAGTTTTATAAATTACGCAATCGATTATTAATCGTTTGAAAGTATAAAATTAAATTTTTACTTACATATACCCTAAGTCAAGTAATAGTATAATAAGCAAACCAATATTGACTTTGTGTATTAAAAGCACAGCGTATACGCTTCACACTACGCATTGTATAATCAATATAATTATTTTTGATAAAAATTTAGTTTTAAATAATATGATTAAGATACATAAAATTTATGACTGATTTTTATAAATAAAAAATTATTGATTATCATTTTTTAGTTGACTTACCTGGTTTTTTCTAAAAATGTAATATTGAAGTGTAATAAAATCAAAATAATATAAAATGGCTTTATATTAATTTTATTACTACATAATATGTACTAAACGCCTAAAAAATGTTTAGTTTTTTAATTAAATTATTTTGGCGTATTGAAGTGTACATTTCTTTAACAAAATTTATTTCATTCAAAGGATTATTAACTAATCTGTAAACTATGTATTTAAAAGCTGTAATGTTTTGTTGCTATTGTGGTTTGAATTGTTCAGAATAACTGAGAGTTATTAAAGAAATAACTTGATTTAAAAGATATGACCAAAACATAATTTTGAAAATAAACCGAACACAAAAGTGGAATAATGAAAAAGGTCAGCTACCATATAACTAGTGTGGTAGAAAAAAAATAATTAAATCGCACCCCCTGCTATAATTAATTAAAAGAAGAAAATTAATTGTATATTCTTAATTCTACATTTTTATTAAAATTTCAAATTTGTAAAGAGTAAATAGTTAATAATACATTTGACGTGTGCGAACATTAGAGTTGTTTCCCTCAGTATATGTAACACTGCACAAACGAGCAGTGTTAGGACGACTAGCAGCGTCTTCCATACGGTAGAACATTAGTATACTACTATATTGGATAATTTATTTTTAAAATTAACTGTTTGTCATTATCGGTTATTATAATAGTATAATCGCTATTATTATTATTTTCATTCCTATTTTCTACTGCGATTTTTAAAATAATAGTATGTGTTTTATTTTAATATATTTAATTTGACAATTTTTTATCATCTTAGTAAAACTAATACCTTCTCAGCTTTACATCAAAGCTAAAAGAAAAATTTCAGACTTTTCATGGTGAAAACTAACATCAAAGATAATAAAACAAAAATAAAATTTTTGTAAAAAATTTCTTTTTTATATTTTAAATTTTATAATGCCATAACTATGAAAAATGTATGGATCAATACAATTTTTTTTATGATATATACTATTTATATACTTTTTTCATTCCACATACTTACATTCATAAGTTACACTTATAAATCATAATACTTGTAATCAGGATATAAATAAGGAAATAGAAGACCATGTAACTTTTGGAATAATCCACTATTTTTTTAAAATTAAACATTATCTACAGATTTGCATCGAAGCGTTTTTAATGATACTGATTTTAATCACTGACAGATATCATTATACTTGACCAAACTCTGCCACTTCCCAACTGTGCTGAGTTTTTTTTATATAACCGTCCTAATATATAAGGTGATCTATTTATCTATTAATTATTTTTTTTTAAGATGATAAATTTTTGAGAATTTTTTTTTTTAGCTTATTTAGTTGTATTTATTTCTAAATTTATATGTATTAATACTTATTTTTAGGTCTATCCTTTGACCTTTATAAGAGTACCCAGTTAATTAATTTTATTTAAATTGGGACATAAATATTTAATTCGGTTTTTGTTAAATAGCGGTCTAAATATGAAAGTTCACATAATATTTTTTATGTATAAATACCAAATAATTATCTATTAACATGAGTTTTTTAATTATTTAAATACTTTTTAAAGTTAGAGAAAAGACATTTTATGTAATTATATAATAATAAATAAATTGTTCAGTACGAACATAATTTTAAAAACTCTATGTTTGACCATTTCATAATTTAATATTTAAGTGTCTTCAAATCATGTAAAACTAAATCAAGTGACTATGAATTATTTAATACACTAATGTTTATTTTCAAATACATATTAGTTTGTTGTTGAATTTGGACTAGAAGAGCTAGTTTTTTGTGCTTATATTCTATTACTGATAGTCACAATAAATTGTGAAAAAGCATTTTGATACATTGATTTTTTGTAAACAATCACAAGAAGGTAAAAAGATTCTTTCGTCGGTTGGTAAGAGTCTTCACGTATTCTCTCTCTAAAAGAAGCGTAATATAAATGATATAGTATCTTAGCTTAATCTAGCTCAGGTATTTTTTTTAATGAAACTTAGCTTAATATGATAGACAACAAAAATTCTCTCGGTATCTAGCGTTTTAACACGTACAGAGAATTAATACACTTATTTATTTGAACATGTAAATGTAGTATAGAATTATATTATAAATATTAAAAAATCATTTTTTTTTTAAATAACTATAATTGGACTAATTATTGTTGAGATGATAAATATTATTGCAATTTAATATGTTGCTGTAGTGTGTTTTGTTACTTAAAAAGTCAGTAGATATAATGATGTGAGAATAGATGTGCATTAATACTTGGGTCATATTTAAAGGAGACTTAAGGCTTCAAAAGCATAAGTTAATGATTTATTTTTTCTTACAAATTGAGGTAAAAGTTATGGTAATAATTTAATTTTTTTATTATAAAATTTCACAACAATTAACTTTAAAGGATTAATAAAATAGATTAAATCTGTCATTTTCCTCATTTTTAACATATTAATAATGAAAATCAGTATTAATTTGAAATGATTTTTTTTTGTTCTTAATTGTTTTTTTAGCTACGATGCGAAGCTGAGAAGGTATTGGTTTTACTAAGATGTGTGTTTTTTTTTTTGTGTCTGTTACCACTTTTTCTCAGCTCTCACCGAACCGATTTCTTTCAATGATACGTCAAAAGATCACAAATCGTATCTAGTCGAAGACATTACCCTCAAAAATTGAAAAAAATTCCCTCGTTCCCCGTAAATGGGGGAAACATCCAAAAAAATTACAAATTTAAAAATGGCTAATTTTCGAAATTTTTTCAATTTTTTTTACTAAAAACTGCCGTAACTTTTTTAAAAATAAACATATCAATATAATTCTTTTTTTTTATAGATGCATGATGTCATTACCTATCATTTGGTATATTTTTTTTTTATATCTGACACTTAACCTGCCCACAGGGGGGGATTTAAAATGACAACTTTTTTACAAAAAATTAATTTTTTCAACTTAACTTTGAAATGGTATTTATTTTATTTTACAAATTAAAAATTAATTTTTTTGATTACAATTCGTTTCTGTATTAAATAACAATTTAAAAATTTATATAAATACCAATATATACAAAAATAAACATATTTCTTTCTATGTACTATTTAGTATGTGTACGATTAGTCGTAGTTATATTTCTACCTTAATTTCAGTTGTACTGGTGATTCAGTTTTCATTGATGTAGGAGTTCAAATATAGTTGATATTCGTGTGTATTTATTCGTTGTTCTCTCAAACATAGTTTGTTGATATTTCCATTTTAATTCATCATAAAAAATCTTATTGTTACTTGTTAGTTTTTATTTTAGAGAGAAAAAAAAAAAAAACAAAAGTGTTCATTTTATTTAATACATAGATATCATAACCAACCAACTATTTTATCTTCTTATCACTTTGTTAGGTATGACAACATTTTTCCAGCGCCGCCACCACATAATGCGAATGTAAAAGTCCCACACGACGTTGCCGCATATTATACAATAATACGAGTAATAATACAATAATAGTACATTTACAATATTTCATCTAAACTGTACCATTACAACTTTTGAAAGTGTTCCGGAAGGTCTGACACTTTTATATATATCTTAACAACTCATGTATCATAACAACTCAGTTTCTAGTATCTAAAAACGGTTACCGTGTTTAACACAGCTTTCTTTCTCTATGAATAAGCAAACAATGTTACAGTTCGTCTCGTAAATGTTAATAGGATCATTTTGTGTTATATATGACATTTATAAAAATATCATACTTATAATACTAATATACATGAAAAAATCATGTTTATTTCTCTTCCTGAATAAACTACAATATAACGTAGGAGGTTTTGACATCAGTCTATTATAAATTATAAACCCTTTATTTAAATGTATTGATAAAATTTATTAATAATAAACATCATAACAAAGTTATATAATTATTAGAACAAGGTTAATATCAATCATATTTTGCGATGCGAATTTTTTTTAATTAAGCGGTGAGAACAGATATCTTGTTTTATAGACTTTTGACTGACTTTCTTACCTCAATAAATAAATAAATGCAAAAACATTATAATTGAAATTAAATTTGAGAATTATTGTCCTATTTACATCGATGTCTCCAAATTTCAAAGATGTAATGTATTTATTTTAGATGCACACTTTTTTGTATGCCAGAAACCAAATTTCAAAAAAGCATCCATTACTGATATTTTTATGTTATGGAGCTCTTGTTTGATATCCGCGGGTATTTTGCTGCTAGGCTTTCCTCTTTCAACTAAACCGTTGTACCATTCGATAACTTTCGATGAAATTGGCTGTTTTGGTCTACAGTTATTATTCATGAACTCACGAACAATATTATATAATTCATCGAGTTTTTCGTCTATAAAATTGTCGTTCTTGTTGTATGATGAAGCTAAATAACATACTATGAATGCAAATGAATCAATGTTATTTTTAAGTTTCAATTCAGTGTAATTCGAGAAAGAAGAAAATGCAGCCGGTCAATCTTCAATGAAATTTGTGAAAGAATCAAATTCCATTATTAGACGTTTTTTACATTTTTTTTTCTGCTTTATGTTTTTTACATTCTCTCCATAATATTATTACAAAATCTGTAAATCCTTCTAACACCTTAGAGAGATTACAGCTCAAGAACAAATAAAACTGTCTGGCTTTATCGTTTTTATATTCAATCAGATGTAACAGATCAGATGAATCAGATGTAACAAAATCTTTTGTTCTAAATCCATCAAACAATTGGTCCATGGTAATTTCTCCATTATTTTCGTCATATATATGTAAACTATTTCTTAAATTTAGCCAATAAGGGTTTTGTAAAAAGCAGTTTAACTTAGAAACTTTATCTTTGAAGTTTGCAAACTCAAAATTGAGAATAATGAAAATCAAACCAAATGAAAATAAATATTTAGTATAAATTTTCAAATATTTAATATTTCAATATGAAATAAAAATTGCGTTGATAATATTTTCAGCTAATAATGCTTTAAGATATACAAAATATGTCATTTACATAAAAAAACGTTGATAGAAATTATTTTACTATAACTTATAGCTTAAATTTTTTTTCAGAATAATTTCATTAAATTACTGTGATTCTATTATTTTATAACATTTTGTGCTTAATAATTAAAAAAATTTCTTTAAACATTTAGTGTCTTAAAATAAAATTTTAATTTATTATCATAAAGCATTTTAGAGTTCATAAATTTATCGTAGACAGAAAATGATGCTTCGTAGATTAGACTGGGTGGAGTGTATGGTTACTATACCGAGTACTTGATATAATATATTTTTTGTAAAAGCATCAATCTAGAGATGTGTATAATTTTATTTTTAATAATGAAATTGTAAGAGTGGTCAAGCAAATTGTTGTCTGATTATATGGGAGCCATCTCAATGGTAGATTTCGACCACAACATGACCAATCATTGTATAAACCAGCAATATATATATAACAATTATTTTTATATGCATTTGACTAAAATGTTTTGATGGTTAGTCGTATTAAATAATGATGTAGATTTAAGTAATTAAAAATAAAAATTTTCACGAAAACTGATACGTACATTAATAAACTGATAAACTGATTTACATTTGTAAGTTATTTAAAGTTTATATTGAAAATAAAGGAATATCAAACAAAAGCTTTAAAACTATATTTATAAAATTTTGAAATTTACGTTGGTGTTATGGGTAATTTTAACGTTTTTAAATGTTTACTCATGTTTTAAACAGGTTATTTTTTACTAATCTGTTCAATATTTGAAAAAGGTATGGCACTTTTAAGTATTAAAATATTTTATGTCAGATAGTGATTTATGTAATAANGGAGTGTATGGTTACTATACCGAGTACTTGATATAATATATTTTTTGTAAAAGCATCAATCTAGAGATGTGTATAATTTTATTTTTAATAATGAAATTGTAAGAGTGGTCAAGCAAATTGTTGTCTGATTATATGGGAGCCATCTCAATGGTAGATTTCGATCACAACATGACCAATCATTGTATAAACCAGCAATATATATATATAACAATTATTTTTATATGCATTTAACTAAAATGTTTTGATGGTTAGTCGTATTAAATAATGATGTAGATTTAAGTAATTAAAAATAAAAATTTTCACGAAAACTGATACGTACATTAATAAACAGATAAACTGATTTACATTTGTAAGTTATTTAANATACGTACATTAATAAACTGATAAACTGATTTACATTTGTAAGTTATTTAAAGTTTATATTGAAAATAAAGGAATATCAAACAAAAGCTTTAAAACTATATTTATAAAATTTTGAAATTTACGTTGGTGTTATGGGTAATTTTAACGTTTTTAAATGTTTACTCATGTTTTAAACAGGTTATTTTTTACTAATCTGTTCAATATTTGAAAAAGGTATGGCACTCTTAAGTATTAAAATATTTTATGTCAGATAGTGATTTATGTAATAAAAATTATATTTTTCGTTAAATTCGATGGGCATTTTTCTATCTTAGAAAAAAATGTATCAGGAAAATTTTTTTTTTTTATCTTAAAATGCATAACATTAGATTTTTTTAACATATGTTGAAGCTTTGAGTATTTCCCAATATTTTCAAAACTTATGGTGAAAAATTTTAATTTTTGTGAATAATTTGCTATTTTGAATCCCAGTGACAGGTAAAAGATCAGATTTTCAAAAAATGTATATGCTATCTAAACATAGCATGCTTGTAAAAAAAAGGATACACCCCGTNTTATATGCTATGTAAACATAGCATGCTTGTAAAAAAAAGGATACATCCCGTAAATTAATATAATAAATAAATAATAAATATTGTGAACGTGTGATCTCATTAAAACCAAATAGTCATTGATGAATTGAATCAAACAATAAATGGTTATCTGAGAATGACAAGTTATGACAGAAAATAGATGTTTCTTCGGTAACTATCAAAAATAAAATTAGACATCGTCTAATTATGTTGAATTCGTTCATTTCAATTTTTTTTCATGCATATTGTTTACATAGCAAAAAAATTAAATTATTAGGTGATTTTTTATGCTTGAGTTATTACATAGATATTATTTTTGTAAATTTATTTTTACGCTTATAATACGTATTCAATAAAAAACAGTGTAGTACAATAAATCAAATAATTAGATAAAGAAATGAGCAACTACATATTATCGGATACGTAGAAAAATTTCATAAGACATTTTGATAAATTTTATAGAATTAAACGAAAAACTTGTAAATGTAAAATGTAAAAACACTGTTTAATATTTGGCCATTATCATCATAATATTATGATATTTATAAAAATAACATACTTGTAGTACTACTAATAAACGCAATGAAAAATAATATATATTTCAAACCCTCCTAAAAACAAAAATATGGTATAAGTTCTGTCATGTAGACTATTATAAATTAAAAATGCTTTATTAAAAGTATTCATAAAATTTATTAAGGCTAAACAAATAAGACAATTATTTTGTAGAAACTGTGATATATAACGAACAAATTAATAAAATCAATTAATTAAGAATTTATTACATTATTCTATTTAATTATATATTATTAAAAATCATAACAAAATAGTATAATTATTAGAGCTGGGTTAATATCAATCAGATTTTAACGATTCACATTTTTTAAATTTTAATGGCGATATTAGACGTCTTGTATACTAAATCTCTGACTGGCTCTCTAAAAGTATTAATGAGTGCAAAAAATAATTGAAATTATACTAGAGATTAGTGATGCTATTTAAACCGAATCTAATATCTCCATTTTAGGTACATTCTTTATTGTGTACATGAAAGAAAATTTCAAAAATATAACCATAACTGATATTTTTATTTTATAAATAGCACGTTTGATATCCGCGGATATTTCGACAGTAGATCTTTCTCTTTCCACTTGCGCGTTGTACCATTCAATTACTTTCGATGGATTTGGCTGTTTCGGTCTACAGTTATTATTCATGAACTCACGAACATTATTATATAATTCATCGAGTTTTTCATCTAAATCTTTGTCACTATGATTGTTTGATGAAGCTAAATAATGCAATATGTCTACATATGANATGATTGTTTGATGAAGCTAAATAATGCAATATGTTTACATATGACTTAATGTTATTTTTAAGTTCCATTTGAGTAAAATTTGAAAAAGAGGAAAATGCAGCCGGCCAATCTACAATGAAGTTTGTGAAAGAAGCAAATTCCATTATTAGTTGTTTTTTACATTTTATTTTTTCAGAGGTATGTTTTTTACATTGTCCCCATAATATTCTTACAAGATCAGTATATTCTTCTAATTTCATTGAAAAATTACAGCTCAGCAACAAGTAAAAATGTCTTACTTTATCGTTTTTATTCTGAGATGTAACAAAATTTTTTGTTCCAAATCCATCAAACAATTGGTCCATGGTAGTTTCACCATTATTTCCGTCATAAATATGCAAGCCGCTGCTAAATTCTTTCCAAAATGAGAAATTAAAAAATTTTTCAAAGTCCAAAGCTTGATAACAAAAGTTTAATGCACTTTTTTTTGTATGTTGAAAATTAAATTTCAAAAAAATAACCATAACATCTAATTTTATTTGATCTATATAAAATTTGACTTTCAAAATCATTTCGTCGATAGGCAAATTTTCGACTTTCGTGTTGTACCATTCAATTAGATTCGATGGATTTGGCTGTTTCGGTCTACAGTTATTATTCATAAAATCTCGAACATTATTATCTAATTCATCAAATTTTTCATCTAAATCTTTGTCACTATGTTTATACGATGAAGCTAAATAATACACTATGTCTACATAAGAATTAATGTTATTTTTAAGTTCCATTTCAGTGTAATTTGAAAAAGAAGAAAATGCTGCCGGCCAATCTGCAATGAAGTTTGTGAAAGCAGTAAATTCTATTGTTATAAAAAACTTACAATTATGTTTTCGGTAGGGATATTTTTTACATTCTGCCCATAATACTTTTAAATAGTCTATATAAAATTTTACTTTATGAGAAAGATTGCAGCTTAATAATAAATAAAACTGTCTCGCTTTATCGTTCAGATTTTCAGATGTAACAAAATCTTTTGTTCCAAATCCATCAAACAATTGGTCCATGGTAATTTCTCCATTATTTCCGTCATAAATATGTAAACTATTTCTTAAATTTAGCCAATAAGGGTTTTGTAAAAAGCAGTTTAACTTAGAAACTTTATCTTTGGAGTTTACAAAGTCAAAATTGAGAATAATGAAAATCAAACCAAATAAAAAAAAATATTTAGTATACATTTTTCAAATATTAAATNAACAAAATCTTTTGTTCCAAATCCATCAAACAATTGGTCCATGGTAATTTCTCCATTATTTCCGTCATAAATATGTAAACTATTTCTTAAATTTAGCCAATAAGGGTTTTGTAAAAAGCAGTTTAACTTAGAAACTTTATCTTTGGAGTTTACAAAGTCAAAATTGAGAATAATGAAAATCAAACCAAATAAAAAGAAATATTTAGTATACATTTTTCAAATATTAAATTTTATTAATGTGCAATAAAAGTTGCGTTGATAATATTAAATATGTTTCAATATGTACAAAATAGGTTAATAATAATAATATGTTATTTACATAACAAAAGTGGACAGAAATTATTTTTAAATTATACTTTTCAGTTAAGTAAATTTAAATGTAATGTTATATTACTGATTAATTAAATATAGCTTTAGTTTTTTTTAAAATTATCTTATTAAATTACTATGGTTTTTTATAGTACAAAAATGAAAAAATGATAATTTATTTAATAAATATTTTACACAAATGATTTTAGAAATATCCATTTAAACATTTGTTGAATAATGTACAATAATCACCCTTCATAGCTTTGTTTCATTTTCTTAGTATCTTTCCATTGAGACCATCATCCAATTAATATTTGTAATTAATATATTAATATTTTTATTAATGTAAGCCCATGACTTTTGCCCTGATTCAGTCACCTATCAAATATGTTTATTATCTCAGATCTACTGAGATTTTATGTTCTGATGACTTTGTATCTGATCTAGGATTTATTCTTGGTAGTGATCTTGATCCTAGACCCCACATTGAGCATATTTGTTGTAAGGCCTTTAAAACTCTGGGGTTTGTATTGAGATTATGTAGGGATTTTTGGTTTATTGTATCATACAAAGTGCTTTATTGTGCACTGGTTTGCTCTATTGTTGAGTATGGTGCCGTAATTTGAGATTCGCATGACCTCAATGACTCTCTTAGACTTGAAAGGGTTTAGCGTAAATTTTTGAGATATGCTAGTTTTAGATTGAATATCCCTTGTGAACCCCACAACTATCGATCAGTTGCTTCTCAACTAGGGCTGGTTCGCTGGCTGAGCGTAGACGGATCTTGGGTATTAAGTTCCTAAATAGATTATTACTAGGTAATATTGACTTTCCATATTTGCTTTCCTTAATCTGTTTTAGAGTTCCTCAGCGTCATTCCCGTTCTGTTGCTCCTTTTTATGTTCTTTTCACCCCCTCTAATTACCTTAAAAATTAAAAACCCAAATTACACGTATGATGTCAAATGTCAACGTTGACCCTTCATTTTATATTTGCCTATAATTAACTGAATAGTTGTTAATTTATTATTTATCATATTTGTACAATTAATGTATAACTTATATGTATATATGATTAAAGGGTTTATCCCGTATATTTANATATGATTAAAGGGTTTATCCCGTATATTTAATAAAAATAAAATAAAATATTATGTTATGTTGCGAGGCTGCGTTTGTAATAACGTAGACGACACAATTTAGAATAGTCGATTCGTGCGGTTTATTTAAAATATTAAACAGATTGTTATGCTACCGACTCGAAACACTTCTTGGTCGGGGCACTCAGTATTTTCGCCTGTTATGGACACGACTTGAATCTTAATTAACATTACTACACAATTAGATATTTAAATGGTTTATATGCNTTAGACATTTAAATGGTTTATATGCAACCTGGTTACTTCATTTATTACGTCTTCACAAAAGGAAAAGAAACGTTCTCCACGACATAAACCAGCGGATGAGCATCCAAAAATTTCTCTTTGTTACCAAATTGGCGATCACTGATCTTAGCTGTGCGCTCTCAAGTCGAGGCACTCCACTGTCCGTCATAGGATCGTTTTAGCATAAGCGCCAAACACAGACTCGCCCGTACACCACGACGCGCAACA
>NW_026099575.1:13122888-13146130 GCF_025091365.1 Daktulosphaira vitifoliae | reverse complement strand
GAGGCACTCCACTGTCCGTCATAGGATCGTTTTAGCATAAGCGCCAAACACAGACTCGCCCGTACACCACGACGCGCAACAATTTCGATCGCGTTAACCGGTTGTACGCAAGTGGCGCTACATCTGATCGGCGGCCGAACACGTTCATCAGCGTGGAATGAAGTTAACTCGTCAGAAAAACGGTCGCGTGCACATAACCAGTATAGACCTCAGGTGCGAAATTGTGAACCTATACGCCTTTCGCGATAATTAAAAAATCACAAAAGAAAAAAAAGTAACGATATTATACTGTTCAGATACTTGAGCGAGCGTTTAATTGCGAATGAATAATGATTCGTTTATCGAGACGCGAGTAACTCGTCCAGTTATTTTTACCAGCGGTCAGTCACATATTGATGGGGCGGTCACAACAAAGACACCATATGACTGTGTACGCAACAATGTAAATACCTAGTTGACTTAGAAAAGTATATTTTTGTTTCTGATGAAAGTTCCTTGTAGTCCAGTGTATAGAACTTATAACTTTGATATAAGTAACAAAAATTTTTTTATTAAAAAGTATTGCATCGAGCCCTTTAAATTTGTATACGTGTTAATAGTAAAGAAATATACAACTACTTAATTGCTTTTATAATATCTCCGTAAATATTACAATATTAAATTATTGAATATCAATATCATACTAAATTTAATTACTATAATTATTATTTATTCATATATAATAATTATAAATCAAATAACTAATCGGGATAAAAATAAGGGAATAAGAGTTATTGTTGTTTTCGAAATAATCAACCAATTTCTTAAAATTAAACACTATCTACAGATATGCATTGAAGCGTTTCTTATGGTAGTTATTTTAATCGCTGTCAGATATAATCTATACTTGTCCCAACTATGCCACATCCATATTGTTCTACCGTTTTTTTAATTACATTTGCTATTTAATGATTTATTATAACTATAATGATCATGGATATATGTACTTATTGTTTATCTTATTTTAGAACCGTTAAAATAATGTGATAAATATATTATTTACGATTTGTCAATACAATTTTCCATTATATTAAAAATAAATTTTAAATTACTTATATATTTTTGTCATGTTCTAATAACGTGAACACTTAATACAATCTTTTTGTTTATAGATTGATAAAAATTTACAGGCATTATACCTACAACATTTGAGACTAAAGTCTTGTAGCTTTGATTAACTTTTCGATAATTGAGGATGAATTTAACTAGGTTTATATTTCTTGTATTACTAACTTATCTTTATTGTAGTCATTCGTTTTCTAGTGGTTTGATGAAAGACGAACGAAAAATAACGGAAATACTAAATTTCCCTGGTTGGGTTGGGTTGGGTTAAAAAATATATTATAGAATATACCTCTTTGGTGACGAATATGAAAAAAATTTACTTCAACAATCACTTGATGATGATTTGAATGAAAATGATAAGAAACTCAAAGCTGCATATGTACTAAGTAATCTTTATGGAACATTACAACATGAAATATATAGTTTTTTCCATATTATATGCTTATATAGTCTTGAAAATGAAACAGGTAGTTTTGAGTTCTTATTAACTGAACACAAGAGGTCAACACAAATGATTCAGGTATTTCATACCTTATTACAATGTATGTTTAAAGGACTGGATTATTTTGAATTTAATAATCATAACTTAAAATTTTACAAAGAAGTTAATAAATTCATACTTAATAATATTTATAAGGAGTTAAAAAACGTAAACTTAATTGATTTTTTACTTGTCTTAAAAAAATTAATACATTTTAACAATGATTATTATACGGCCAAAGGGATACAATTTATAAAAGAGAATATACCATATTATAATCCATTCATCGAAGAGTACATAAACCAATTAAAAAATCTTGCTCCTAATGGAGACGCGTATTATCTTGACCTGAATCATGTTGACATGAAACAAAAAGTTGAAGAAGGTGTTCAGATTGACACGACTTACGTCGCAAAAATGTGGTCGACACTGGTTTTGAGGGTAGAGCTCCGTGGGCCGTTTATTAAATGAGCGACAACAGATTATTTTAACAAAAATAAAACAAACCGAAAAGATAAACACAGTAATAATAATCTTCGCATAATATCGCGGCACTTTCGCTGGCGTCGACGACGCGATGTCCGGTGTAACTTGTATGTATTTTGTTATGGTAAATCATACTATCATTAATCGAAATTTGTAATTTTTATTTACTTTTTTTTAACTTTATAAAAACGAAATTTTTATCTCATATAATATATTATATTTATAACTGTATTTAATACTTTTTATTTATTTAAAAACAAATTTAACTAATATAATGGNTATTTATTTAAAAACAAATTTAACTAATATAATGGGAATTTTAAGCTTTTCTTCGTAAGTATACTGTTAATAATAATTATAATAGTTCCTGAATATATATCAATCTAAAAAATATTTCATACATTTTTTTTTAAATTTATTAACACTAGATGAAGTTTTTTATTTTCATTAAAATTTCAGGCTAGAAATTAGCGTAAAAATTTGTTTTAGTAAAGTATATATTATCTATGACCATAATTTTTAAAAAATTAAACAATATGAATATTTTTTTTTTCAAATATTGCACGATGTTATCATATGATATCATATACTGAAACCTTATTTTTAGTAAGTCAAAATCAAAAAAAAAAAAATAATTTTTTATTTTTAATAATATCATAAGGTAATTAGCAATCTGATTTGCAATTTAAATATTTTATTTTTAAGGAAAAAAAATCTCGTGCATGAAGAGGTTAAAATTCGAGAAAATCGTTCTCTTCATTCTAGTCATTTTTTTTATAAATATCACAATTTTTTATATTTTCATATTTTAAACTCTTATTTTATGCGTGAAAAAATACAAAAAAAGTATTTAATCGTGTAGTATAAATTTATACGCTCTTTATTTTTGAAGTTTCGCCAAAAACACAAAGAACAATTTTTATAGAACTAAATGTCAACCAAAAATAAGGTAATATATTATTTTTTTGTAAAATTAATATTTTTCGTAAAAATAAGAAAAATCAGTTTCACTTAATTTTTTTTAAAAAATGACATAGTTTTCAGTACTTTTCCAGTGTCTTAAATTTTAATTGTACGCAGAAATTGTACAAAAGTAATATTAATCACCGTGATATCTTCTATAAAAAATGTTATTTGATTTTTTTTTTAATTATGAATCCTTTCCAAAAAAAAATTTAAAATAACTACGGAAACGTGTTTTTTTTTTTTTTTAATTTTTTTGCATGTATATTTTTTTGTTTATAAACGAACAAATTTTCTTAGTTATATTAAATAAAAAAAAAAACAACAAACACAATAAAATAATAGTTGTTTATCACAATAATAGTTTTTCCAATTTGAATATTTTTTATTCAAAATTTCTTGGCTACAACTGGGATACAGTTGGCGATATTGTTGAACCACCTAAAATAGTCCAAAGTAAAGGTTATAATACAAATATAGTAATTTAAAATTTAAAATTTAGCAGTATTGTTATATTATTTCATACTTGTAATATAAATTGCTTTTGATTTTCATCCCTTGTAAATTTGTCGTTGAATTCTGTCGTTTACTATTTTTATGGAGGATAATATTTTTTTTGGCGTTATTGTATTCATTATTTATTTCCCATGTGGTAGGATCTTCATATAAAAACTTGAATTTTAATATAAATCGCTCGAATAATTTCCATGAATTGTTGCTGAGCAACGAAAAAAGAAGATCTTTTTCTAGAAAAACTGATAAATCTTCATATTTTAAAATTAATTTTTAATTTGAATCTTCATTTTTTTCTGGCTCTTCATTCGTGCTCTGTCATAACCTTTTAATATTTTTTTTGCCATTCGCTGCTTAGTATTAATGTCAAGTCGATCATCAAATAAAGAAAACACAGCACACTTATCATTTAAATACCCTAAATGGTTTATAAATTTTTTTATAGCTACTTCTCCTAGTTTATTATTACTATAGTTTAATAACTTTTTTAATAACATTAAATCATTTATAGGAGCTGTTACAATGTTCGCAGCTGAAAACCACATTTTAATATAACATTCAACTACAAAACAACATATATCTTCTAGTGCATTTACTTCTTTTGAAGGCCCAGGTAATTGAATCATTTCTTCAACGTTTTCCTTCATATCAGTATCTTCGTCCTCCGAGCTAGAGCTGCTATAATATTGAGTTTCGGCTAAATAATAAAATACTTCAGTATACAAAAATTGCTTACTTATAACGTACTGAAATTATTGTGTAATATTTAATAATTACCTGTACAATTTGCGATTTCTAACTTCTCTTTTTTCTTTCGATCATCTTCTTCTTCTTGTTGAGTAATTTTACGTTTTTCAATACCTGTTAACTTCATATCAATACCAAGCATGCCCCTGAGCGGCCTTTTTTAAGTTGCGACAATAAAAACTGTTTGTCTTCTTCAATACTCATCATATTCAGAGCTTCGATATGAGAAATGTCAAAGAGGTTGTCTAATCCTTTAGAAAAAATATTGTAATGTTGTTCTTGTGTTTCTGTTTTTCTAGATTTATTTTAGTCCAACTTTCTCTATTTCTCATACAATATTTTTAATTTAATAACACAGTTTGAAGAATACTGTGTAGGAATACGCGCTTTTCTCCAAAATATTAAACACTCATCTATTACAACTATTATTTTATTGTGTTTGTTTTTTTTTTTTTTATTTAATATAACTAAGAAAATTTGTTCGTTTATAAACAAAAAAATATACATGCAAAAAAATTAAAAAAAAAAAAAAACACGTTTCCGTAGTTATTTTAAATTTTTTTTTGGAAAGGATTCATAATTAAAAAAAAACTCAAATAACATTTTTTATAGAAGATATCACGGTGATTAATATTACTTTTGTACAATTTCTGCGTACAATTAAAATTTAAGACACTGGAAAAGTACTGAAAACTATGTCATTTTTTAAAAAAAATTAAGTGAAACTGATTTTTCTTATTTTTACGAAAAATATTAATTTTACAAAAAAATAATATATTACCTTATTTTTGGTTCACATTTAGTTCTATAAAAATTGTTCTTTGTGTTTTTGGCGAAACTTCAAAAATAAAGAGCGTACACTCAAAAAAAGATAATCCACCCCATTTTTTAAGAACTTCAACCCCTTTGAGGCACGTGAAGGGGTTGACTTATTGTACTCAAATTTTACCAGTTTCATTTTTTCAGTGAACCTAACGAAATTTTGAGCCCATGACTCTGAATTTGTTAAAAAAATTTTTTTCTTCTATAACTAAGGACCACCCTAATATATATATTATATTTAATATAGGTCAATCAGCGGTACGCTCGAGCAAATCACCCAGACATCGCCGATTACAATGCCAATATTCTACATAAATATCTGCAATACCTAGATGCTACAATTTTATATGGAACAGGTTTTTTTTTTTAAATAAAACCTATGCCACTTGGAAATTTTGAATGGTCAATTTTGAAAAAATATCTGTTTGAATACTTTGATACTTCCAACTATCTCACCGATCATCCATGCTGCAAATGTAGTCAAGGTGGCGATCGCACTCAGCCGTAAAGGCAATACAGCGATAAGCACGGGTAAAAGTTTTTATCTACAACAATTCGGTTGTAAGACATACGAGAAGTACTAAATTCGACGGCGGAGATAAGAAAGGATAAAAACAAAAACGATCGGCACAAAAAATTAATTTCGCAGCTACCCGATCGTGCCTTGTATGATGTTGACATTGTAAATTTCGGTAACTGTATTCTTGATTGTAAAGTGTTTCGTGACGTATTTTGTCATGACACGTTACCGCAATCAGGACCTCAAATAACCGAAATGACTATAGTGAATTTGGACCTTTTCACTTACCCTCGCACACATTGGGTAGCTTATAGTAAACGTGGTAAATGCGTTACGTAATTTGATAGTTTTGGTAATTTATGACCACCGTTGGAACTGCAACGATACTTTAAAGGATGCACAATCGTGCACAATTATAGTAGATATCAAAACTCCAACGAAATAAATTGTGTTTATAATTTTTAACAAAACAACAATTCTGGACAGCAAGAAATGGCTCCCGTTAGAATTCCAACACTGGGACGTTGAAGTTTGGTACCATAGACAACTCATCATACGTGGTTGATGCGCACGTTTGTTTGCTCCATAGAACACGTTCTTATAGATTTCGATCACTGTTCGTTGAGAAACGTCAAAGCGTATCTGAATGTGAACAAATACCCCTACGAGAACCAAAACGCCAATTTCGACAACAACAAGTACACAACATTTTACATCTCATACTCACAATTCCAGAAAATGTACTACAGTCGTAAAGATTCGTACCCTTTAATAGATTATATAAATTACAAAAAACGTGGACCTATAATCGTGATTGATTGTTCTAAACAAAACCATACCTTCAAGTATTCAACGGTTGATCTACGTTTGGATTTCGAATACTCTAAACACTTTCTCGATAAAACATAATTGTATTGTGTAATTATTCACGACTGTCAAATGGAATTTCACGTGTGAAGTATGAAAACTCTGATGTATTTAAAAATGTATAATTTACAATATAGTATAGAAACAAAAAAAAAATGTATAAATATATAAATTTTTTTAATAAAAAAAACTATTTATTTTGTAAACTTGTTGTTTTTATGTTATTTTAATCCGGTCATTTTCGAGTTTGAGTGGAAAAGTCACGAATAGAAGATCTTTCTCTTCAAAGAATCTATTCCTAGAAATAATCTGTTTGTAGCCAATTCCACTAGATTGGAAAAGTAATGCACGCACTGAAATTTTTTTAAGTATTAGTTTTAAGTTAGTTATAAACTAATTAAATTTATTCCTTTCAATCAAATCTTTCATCCATTCAGAATTTAAAGAACAATATGTCACCTATATATTTTCTATCTAACTCGATTGGTACATCAATGAGCGATAGATTATACACCCATGTACCAGCAAATTGTGATAATTTGGAGGTAGTGTTGATAATAATGTGACCTCTAAGTTGATTTGCCATTAATAGTAAAAGGTTACACATTATGAATGTCGAATTTTGGCCACAACAGATAACTTTTGCAACTTTCATGGCGCTAGGAACATAAATAAACTATAGGGTTGTCAGTTTACTGGGTAAGATAATGATTGTCGTACCAGAGTAAGATTTGAAATAAAAATAGAAAATTAAACATATAAGTTATCTTTCAAAAATAATAAGAATAAAAAAAATTATGTTGTTCAATTTTAAGGTCATAATTGAATTAAGTTACTACTAAATACTCAGGAAAAGAAAATGTTTTTTTATAATTAACCATTCATAATAATATTAAATATAGACATAATTGTAAACTTATAAATAATTAAAGCTGTAATTGTTGTCTGATGAGTTGTTGATTGTTGATGTACATCAAAACCTATTGATAAGTTGTCAGATAACCATAATCTCCTTAGACAAGACCGTTTCCCGAACCTTATAAACTAAGGGAAAAAGATTTTCGAAGGAAAAGAAACACAAAATACACGAGTTCATTGAAGATGATACACACAAGAAAAAGAATTTGTGATTAAATTAAATTAAAATATTTAAAAATTAAAAATTAAAAAGTTAAAAATTTAGTGGCAATTAGTATTAAAGATGTGTACAAATTAGTAGCTATTAGTAATAAAAGTGTCAATAAATTAGTGATAATTAGTATTAAAGATATGAAATAAATTAATAGCAATTATTAATAAAAGTGTAAAAAAATTAGTAGCAATTAGTAATAAAGGTGCCAAATAATGAGTAGTAATTAGTAATTAAATTATCTTATTCTCAATTAATTACCCTGTATACATTTCACTAATGCTATTTCGTTAGTTATTAACAATATATAATTATTTTTTGAAACTCCGGAGGAAATTTTATAATTTGTATTTGTCAAAATTAAGGTTTGATAAAACTTTGTTATGTTATACAGAGTTTTCGGTAAGTAAGGAAACAAGTCAGTTGTTACTAATAATAAGAACAATAGAAACCCGTTTCTTTATTTACTCAATATATAATTTATAACACTCTATAATGTTCTCATTGTTACAAACAATGAGAACAATAAAAACCCGTTTCCTGACTTACTGAACACCCTGTATATAATCCTACAATAAAGTTGCATAAACATGAGACCTACCAAAGTGGCTCAAACAAAATTATAAATGCATATAATTTCGCGATCTAAATATAATTAGAAAAATCATCCTGTATAAACACAGTATAAACTTGTAACGTAATTAATATTAAATTAAAATTATCATGAGTCTAAGGTCACAGGTAATATATTCAAACAGTGCGCGTCGTATGACTGTCAAAATATTGTTACTTATCAAACTTATATTCCTTTTTAATTCTACTTAATATTTTTATTTAATTATAGTATAACGTTATTTTAAGTTACTTGAATAATTCTTTTAATAAAAATGTATTACTTCACAATATAAAGTTTTATTAAAATTCATATTAAGAATTTTAATTTGTATAAATTAATACTGTAAATTTTTAGAATTATATTAATTTATCGGCCTAAAAGTTGATAAAGCCGATCTACAAAATACTAATTTTTTTGTTTTGAAATTTTATGAAATGTCTGGCTGCTATTAATTTAAAAATAACACATATAGTATTTTTAATTAATTTTGTGTTTACATTAAAACATTCACTCAAATGCTGATAGCTTCATATGAAATATGAATATATTTATAAATATAAGAAATAATTGTTGCGTTTGAAATAATAAAGTCAATACATTTATCATATAATACAGTAAACGATAAATTTATTATAGAAAATAATTATAGGTATTAGGCAGACTTTAATACTCTAAATGATATATTGTAAAGTTCATAAATAATTTAATAAACATTAAAAATTTGTTTACTGTTTAATAAATGAAACATTTCATATATTTTAAAATTAACTACTGAATTTATATCAAACTATATTTAATCAAATAACAATCACGAAAAATAAAATAATTTTTAGTTTTTTATAGCAACTTTTGATTTATTAATACACATATATTTGTAAATATACCTAGTCAAGCAATAATTTAAAGTGTAGTTTATTACTATTTGTGCAGTTGGGAAAATTTGTTTGCTTAGTTGAAAGAAATATTTTCGGTATTTGTAAAATTACTACAATTGCAAAGAAAATAATTAGTAAAATATATCTTAGAATTATTAGTACTTTGATAATTTTTTCCTATATTATCATAATAGTGAGTTCCCATTCTGAATATACGAAAAAACAATATAACTAATTAATGATAATAAATCAGGGACGGAGCTAAAAACCTTTTTCTGGGGTGATATAAGCAAAATTGTATTGTTTTATAATGATTTTTTTTACTTAAGATCCATTTTAAAGTACAATATTTAGTAAATAATTGGTTATCGCGTGAAATTCGTGGATGCGAGGTGTAGCTGCAGTCTTATCAGTCCTCCTGGTAACACCATTTAAGTGAATAATTTTTAGAATTTTTTTCCTACTTTATTAACTTAGTCGATCACCTTACAATATTGGATGTTAAATCCCATTTTGATTTTTTTCATAAATGCTATCATAGTTACACATTTTTTAAAATATAAACTCAATTTCTGAGTGAAA
Organism: Daktulosphaira vitifoliae; assembly: GCF_025091365.1. Lineage (NCBI taxonomy): Eukaryota > Metazoa > Arthropoda > Insecta > Hemiptera > Phylloxeridae > Daktulosphaira > Daktulosphaira vitifoliae. The sequence goes on along the minus strand of NW_026099575.1, from coordinate 13,136,425 downwards.
GTTGTGTTTAAAAACGTTATCAAAAGTACACTGGTTATAATACTTATTTTTAGTATCATAAAATTAATGTAGTCAATAAATAATAAAAGTAATATCTAGAGTTTTGCTTACGACAAATTTGCTGGTTATAATTTAAATTAATCTTCTAGAAACCTCGTGGTCGATTTCAAAATGCAAATAAAATATGGTTCTTTTGGTTATACAGTGTGATTTTTTTATCAATACTAAAAATTCAAATTCCATTTATTATTAAATTAAAAACTCAAACATTTTATTTGATTCAAAATATGTGTTCCCATTTAAAAACACAAAATTGACACCCTTACAAGGCATAAGGGATGAACATAAAACGTTTTAAATAGTTAATAATTCAAGAATAATGTGTAACTAAAGAAAACCAAAAATAATTGCGCGTGATACAAGCGGCTTTGTAAAATAATGGACTGGTTAAAAATTTTACCCAATCCATTATAATCTAAAATGATGCCGCTGCATAGATTATTAATAAATTAATTCAATTGTCTAGAATAAAAATAAAAATTGTTCATATTGGTATTCAGATTAATTTAAAAAATACATTTTAAAACATTATTAGGTACTACTTGATTTGAAGAAAGCATTTATAGTAGAAATAGTTATATTTTGATTTTCAGTTGTAAATAACACCGCTTTAGAATATTATTTATCTAATTTATTAATGCTTGTAAATTTTAATACATATAGGACATTTTTTGTTTTATATATATATTACATATAAAAATTAAACCTTTTAATTTGATTTGATAGTTTTAAAAAATAACTCAGAAATAATTTATTTTATACACTTAGTTAATAGATGTCAAAATTATATAAAAATTTTTATTTTAGCTTCGATGCGAAGTTGAGAAGATATTAATTTTACTATGATCGAAAGGGCTACTAGGCTCACAAGGCCTTAACTGGTAAAAGAACACAAACAAATTTTCATTTGAGATGAATAACAATAATCATATTCTGATAAAAAAATGAATGATTTATTTTTCCTATAATGAAAGTGAATGTCAATAAAAAAAATATATTATTATAACATTAAACTATAAATAATCTTAACAGTTAGTAAACCTTTAACAACATTTTTATTTAATTTCTCAGGAATATATTAAATGACTTAAATCTCAATTCACGCACATTATAAATTAACACTATAGATAACAGTGATAAATTTTACTCTTTTTTGCTTAAATTATTTTAGCTGTTTAGCTGTTCTCTTTATTTTAATAGTTTTTTAAATTGTATTTATTGGATGCTAATTCGTAATTGTTAGTAGTTTTATTTTGTCTAAGCCACTGTTGAGAAGTTTTCTCTTAGTTCAAAGTAATAATTACTCCATCATTACACGGTAATATGTTTATGTCTTATCAATTCTAAGTGTTTTGCTACTACTCGACCAGCTGTTTAAAACGTTAGTTTTTAGTGTTACTAATTATTCAAATCTGATCAGCTGTTTTTCTAGAGACTTTAACGCTAGTATCTTTGTTGCTGATTTCTACATTTTAATATTTAAACGACGTAGTCAATTACTTGTACTACACTGCCACACTGGTTGCTTCCGCAAAATTTTTAAGGGTCAACTTTCTATTTATTTGATATTTCGTCTTCGCCACAAGTTAAGTCTAAATCCAAGTCTAGCATTGATGAATACTCTGTTACGGATATTATGAATTCACTCAAATCCACGCATAGCGATATTCAATCGATAAAATCCAAATTGTTGACTCAAGAGAAGACTAATGATGCTATACTTGCCAAAATGAATAACTTAGTTAGTGATCTATTAGCTCTTAAGAAAGAAAATGACAATCTGAAAATTGAATTAAGCCAACTCAAAGCTAATATTCAATCTAATCCTGGTATTACATCAGCCACTGATATATTTCCTCAACTTCTTCAAGAACTATCTGAACGTGAAAAATACTCAAGTAATATTATTGTACATGAACTTCCTGAGTAGTTTTTTTCTTTACCGGCTGTTAGAATTTCTGATGACTCTAAATTTTTATCTGACTATCTAAAACCTCTGTCAGGGATTCTGCCGGATAATTTAAAGTTATTTCGGTTGGGCCGAGTAAATGAAAGAGGTCCTTAAAATCATTTTTCCTTCAAAGGACATTGCTATTAATTTCTTATCTAATTATAATATTGCTTAGAGATCTCGCGATTCAAGTTCATCCAAATTTCCATTATCTATTACTCGTGATCGTACCATATTAGAGTGTAGTTACATCCGTGGTGTATATTCCAATCTTACAGAACGTAAGAATAAAGGTGAATCTAATATAATAATAAGATATGTAAATGGCGTGCCACTTATTGTTGCTGATGACCACCGCACTAGATCATTTCGCCAACCACAACAACACTCCACCGTTCAGGCTTCAAAAAATTAGTTTCGGATCACTCTTCATCAATCCGTAATGCCGTCACAACTTTTCCTTAAATATAAATTCTGATTGTTCTATTTGCACTAATATTATATCTTCTNCTAGATCATTTCGCCAACCACAACAACACTCCACCGTTCAGGCTTCAAAAAACTAGTTTCGGATCACTTCTTCATCAATCCGTAATGCCGTCACAACTTTTCCTTAAATATAAATTCTGATTGTTCTATTTGCACTAATATTATATCTTCTGTTAATGTGTATTTTAATTTTATTTGTAAATTTCGGAATTACTCGGAGCCTAACTCTGTAATTTCCATTTTATCTCATTCTTGTAAACATTGTTCGCAATTCTAATACTAATAATTGTTATAAACCACTTAAAATGTACTACCAAAATGTCCGTGGCCTTCGTACAAAGTTATTTAATTTACGTACTAATTTAGTCATTCTTAATTATGATATATTTCTTTTATCTGAAACTTGGCTTTCAGTGGACATCTCTAATTCTGAGTTAGATTTTGAAGGATGTATGATTTTTAGATGTGATCGTAATTCCTATACTAGTAAATGTATACGGGGAGGAAGAACTCTTATTGCTGTAAAGAATGTGCTTAAACCCGTTTTAATCAAATCCCCCCATGCTAGTGTTGAGCAAATCTTTGTACAGATTACTCTATACGGAGGAATTGTAGCGCTTATTGCTTGTGTATATTTGCCTCCTGGTTCTGATATTGGCACCTATGAAAATCATGCAGCTTCATTAGATCGAATTTGGCGTTCAAATAATTTTAATTTTGGTATGGTATTTGGTGATTTTAACTTTCCAAATGTTACATGGATAAATACTTCTTCTAGATCTGAATATTATGGTTCTATATTTGACAAAGTCCGATTAATAGGTACCAGTATTCTCTAATTAATTTTAATCAGACTAATGGAATAAGAAACGTTAATGGTTCTACTCTTGATTTGTTATTCACTAATGCTAGTAATGTTCATGTTAATAAATTGCTTTAGTAAATTAATTAAATGCTCTTGATTACCTTTTGCCCTGTGATTCTTACCATCCTGCACTATCAATATCTTGTCTTAACCAACATACTATTCCCCCACTTGATACCAAACATAAATAATATGACTTTAATAATGCTAATTATGATTTGATTCACGAAGCACTTAATTCTATTAACTGGTCTGATAATTTCAGTTTGTTGTCAACCAATGAAGCTGCTGATTTTTTTACAAACAAACCTTACAGATATCCTTCATAAATTTATACCTATGGAGACATTTAGTGAGTCAACCTTCCCTCCCTGGGTGTCTACCAAATTAAAAAATCGTTTAGTTAAAAAGAAATATGCTCATTAACTATACAAAATTAATGGAAATGCTTTCTTGTACTATAATTTTTCTCCCCTGCGCGGCCAACGTAAGGCTGAATCCAAGTATCTATATAATAATTATTTAAATATTACTCAAGAACGCTTATGTAGTAACCCACGTATGTTCTGGTCATTTGTTTGCGAACGCCAAGGTGAGAATAAAATTCCTGACGAAGTTTTCCTCGGTACTGATAAAGCCTCAGGTATCCAAGTTTCTAATCTTTTCTCGTCTTATTTTTCGTCCGTTTATAAAAATCTTTCCATACCCTCAACAGATCATCTTGATGAACTTAACTTATCTCATTTCACTTTCCTTCCCTCTTCTCTTTCTATATCTTGTGATGAAGTATACAAGGCTTTAGAATTTTTGGTAAATACATGAGGTTTGGGTCCTGATGGAATTTCTTTTTTGTTTTTATACCGTTGTCGTGATATACTCAGTGTACCTATTTCCCTTATTTACAACAAGTCCCTCAATGAAGGTGTTTTCCCTTCTTCTTGGACAATTAGTAGAGTGACTCCTATTTTGAAACATGGTAATCCTTCTGATGTCAAAAACTATCGACCTATTTCGTGTTTGCCCTGGTAAGGTAAAATGTTTGAGTCGATTGTTTTAAAACATATTCAGCAAATATTTTTATCAATTTTATCAGTCGATCAACATAGTTTCCCCCCTAAACGCTCCAATATTACTAGTTCTCTTGACTTTATGTCCTATATCCATGAAGCATTAGAATCTAAATTACAAGTTGATGTAATTTATACAGATTTTTGTAAAGCTTTTGACTTCATTAATCATAATATTTTAGTTTTCATCTTAGACCGATTAGGAGTCGGTGAACCTTTTTTTGTCTTGGATTAAATCATACTTAAGTGGAAGAAGTCAGTTTGTCCATTTATTTGGCAATTCATCTAATATGTTTCCTACTCCTAGTGGAGTACCTCAAGGTAGTCATTTAGGTCCGTTATTGTTTAACATTTTTATAAATGGTATTTTTTCTGTTGTCTCTCCATGTCGTATATTATTTTTTGCTGACGATGCTAAAATATTATTTAAAATTTTTAAGAGTGATGATTGTTTGACTCTCCAAAAAGTCTTAGATCAATTTTTCATCTGGTGTAAGACAGTCGGTTTATGTCTTAATTATGTTGATAAATGTAAAGTCATGTCCTTTTACCGAACTCGTGAAATGATAAGTCACAATTACTGTCTTGACAGAGTACAGTTAAAACGTGTCTCTCAAGTAAATGACTTGGGTATTGTTTTTGTTCCTTCGCTAGACTCTAGACCACATATTGACTTCATAGTTGGTAAAGCTCTGCGTGTGTTAGGATTTATTCGTCGTAATTCTTCAAATTTCAAATCTCGTAATTGTTTAGTTGCTTTATATAGTTCTCTTGTTAGATCGACTTTAGAATATGGAACATTGATATGGTTACCCTACACAGCAGTTGACAAACGCCAAATTACAAAGGTTCAAAATAGATTTCTAGGTTTCGCTGGTTATACCCTTAATATTGCGCACCCAGCCCATGATTACGGTCCAATAAATGAATTTCTTAATCTTGAATCCTTAGAATTTAGACGTGTAAAATTCGGTAAATATTTTATCGATAGATTATTAAATGGTGATATTGATGCCCCACGTTTATTAGAACGACTTGATATTCTTGTACCCTGTAATACTAGGTTTCAGTGTCAATTTTATTTACCTCTAAGCAGCTCCAATTTTGCTAAAAATGCACCCTTAATTAAGCTTATGCGTGAATATAAGTTAATCTTTAGCTTTATACGGAGATACACTTATTATTATTTTTACATTTGTCAAATTATTTCACTGTTACTTTTACTATATACTGTATGTTTATTGTATCTTTTCAAAAAAGCCGATTGGCGTTAATAAATAAATAAATAAATAAATAAATAAATGTATATAAATATAATATATTTATTATAACTTTCCAATAGAAAATAACAAGTTATTTACATCAATAAATACTTATGCATAAGTGGATGAGGAACAAATTTTATGGTTCAACTTCTTTTATTTAATTTAGCAATTTTTACTTGAGATGATGTTGCTGTGAGGTACACATATCCTGACAAAATGAGCAACCACAATCGGCTGAGAACAAAATATCCACATAAAAGGATTGCTCAGAANCGGCTGAGAACAAAATATCCACATAAAAGGATTGCTCAGAAGAACATATTTCTTCTTTCTTCATATAGTTGAGTAAACCTCAATTGGCCAAGAACAAACAAAAAACATAAAAAAAAGATTGCTCAGAAGAACACATTTCTTCCATTATCACATGTAGTTCCATAACCATAAAAAAAATATATCAGTCTTTTATCACAAAAAAGACAACATGAAGTGTGATAGCTTTAAACAGTGTCGCCCTATTCTGTGGCACGAACAATGATGTTTTCTTTTTTGTACTTTTTACCACTTTTACTCAGCTCTCACCGAACAGATTTTTATCAACGATACGTCAAAAGATCACAAATAGTATCTTATCGAAGACATTACCCTTAAAAAATTTCCCTCGTTCCCCGTTAATGAGGGAAATCTCCAAAAAATTACAAATTTAAAAATCGCTAATTTTCGAAATGGGGATCAATACAATTTTTTCACGAGAAGTAGTAGTTATATTCATCTTTCATTCGACATACTTTTTTTTTAAATCAGACTATTTCCTTATAACCAAGGGGGGGGGGGNGGGGGGTTCAAATATGAAAAATGCATTTAGACAGTAAAATTTTTTCAACTTAACTTTTGAAAGTGTTACGGAAGATCTGACACTTTCATATATATATATTAAATTAAAGTTAATGTAATATATTTTATTATAGTAAAAAAAAATTTCGGACTTTATTTTATCTTCACGGTGAAAATGGCTACCAAATACTATTTTTGTGTGAAAATTTTCGATTTTGTATTTTACAGTTTTAATTTTATTATGCTCTAACTAATTGAAAAATGTATGGATCAACATTATTTTTTTATGTAAATAATATTTTTTAATAATCCCTTTTTCATGCGACATACTTTATCTTAATCAGGATATTAATAAGGAATTAGGAGATCATGTAGCTTTTGGAATAATCTACCAATTTTTTAAAATTAAACACTATTTAAAGATTTGCATCGAAGCGTTTTTTTTATAGTAATTTTAATCATTGTCATATATCATTATACTTGATCCAACTATGCCACGTCACATCTGTGCCGCGACCTCCCTGTACTGTGTTTTTTTACTTTGAAGGTTTTTCATTATTTTTTCGCTAGATTTTAAATTTAAATTTAACATATTTTATAGTAGTATTTATAACTTAAATTTAAAGTAATTTAAATAAATAAATCATCAGAGTTGGAGGATTTTACTTTTAAAATTGTGTTTAACCCTGATTGAACGGAACGCCCGGATATAATATGCGGGTTAGTTAATGTCCGGTTGAGTTGTCTAATTATGCCGGAGAAAGAAATAGGGAGTGGACTGTGTATAAGAGGATGGTACTTACATTAGATAAAATAATAAGAATTGCAAGACAAGGAGTTATATATTAAAGTAACAATATATATATAAACTATCATAGAATTGTGGATTGGGTGTGGGTCACTTAATACTAAAATGACCAACAAGGCATCTCTGAACAAAATAGATAAAATATAATATAATAATTACAAACAAATAAAAACTTAACTGTGTAACGTACAATAGATGAAAGATGACTGATGACGGTGAAATGAACAGTTGAAATACTTTATAGTAAAATGTTTAAGACTACAAGGGTAGTCGATATAAACGGAGGCACTTGTTATCTACACGAAGGGCGCACAATGGCATAGACTGGTATAGAAATGCTATACCCACGATGAATCACCAGGGTGGTTAATCCATTTAAACGACTATGAGCTAGGAGCACCATAGAACCACGTAGCAAGGGCCAGCAATGGTGGCGAGAACGCAAAATTCACAAAAGGGACCGATATAGTTCGGCGAGACACAATAATCATGTACACTAACATTCAACGTAGATAACAACCAGTGGTGGTAGTGCGAGAGACGTTAGCAGTCATAAAAAAAATGATGTAGCAAAACGCCCTCTCGTAATGTGTATCCAACAAAACCCATTATTTCAAATGGTTGTGCCAGTAGGTAAACTTCTTTAAATAAAAATTCAAACAAAGTTTTTATACTATTTTACTTAGTGTTTACAAGAATCAAATTACGTACAACTAATTCATAAGTAATAATGCAATGGGTTTACATATCAAGTATTTTAAACAGTATAGTATTTGACTGTCACAGCAATTGGACTTTTGTAAAAAAACAGAAATGCCACGACGTATAGTCGTCGATGGGACAATTGAATATTCGAATAAATTAAACATTTAATTTATCTGTATTATAAAAGAAAAAAAAATTNAGCAATTGGACTTTTGTAAAAAAACAGAAATGCCACGACGTATAGTCGTCGATGGGACAATTGAATATTCGAATAAATTAAAAATTTAATTTATCTGTATTATAAAAGAAAAAAAAATTTTTTTTAATGCAATCTACCTTATTAAACTATAAAAGCCTCATAGAAAAAATTATTTTTTTGACGAGCTGAGTATACAAAACAAGAGAATTTTTTGGTGTATGAATTTCAATGCGTTCAAATATTTCTCTTTTACACACCCTTCCATCACAACTTTCCATAAGTTGTTCTGTAAGTTTTAAGAGATTTTATAAAAAAAGAATAGATTAAATAAAAAAAATTGTCAAATATTTCATCTAATTTTTTTAGAAATCAACATTTTCTTTGATTTTGTATAGCCTAAAATTTTATTTGATTTGACAGTATTAATTAAAATAAACATTTTCGGAAAATAATTTTTTTATGAAAGTTATTATGGTATCGACCTGTATTACGTTAGATAAAATAATTGTTAATAATATTTACACATAATAAAATTATGATTAAGCAATTTTTCAAATAAATTCTATGGCCCTTTTCCAATATAAATAATAATATATATTGGATTAACCCAACCCAACCAATAGAATAAATGCGACCGCCAATCAGTCTGTGATAAACAGTGTTATCTTATACTCACTTTGTAAATTTTACACCGTGTTATTAAGTGCATAAGATATATGTTAGTTACAAAAGTATTGTAGTTGTTTTCTTAATTATAAGTATTATATAACAAATAAGATATTAACTGTAAAAAAATAGAATTATTATTAATTCTATGTTATTTTGAATTCGTTGTCGTATCGCTAACCGCTACCGTGACAAGAGGTAACATTTTATTGTTGTTCTAGATCATATATTTTTGTTACTTCAACAAAATATATTTTTGCATGATAAACTATTCACTTATGGGAGAATTTTTTGTATTATTGGATATAAAAAATTCTTTTATTATAAAATTAGCTATTTGACAAAATCTTATAAGTAATTGTAACCAAATTTACAGAATGATTGAAAAAATATCTTATTTCGTATTTTTTGCTTTAGAAACACTATTTGATATTTAACTTTTAACATGAAAATTTTATACTTTCTATGATATTTATTTATAAAAATATCATACTTGTAGTACTAATATGCGTAATAAAATATTGTTTATTCTTCCTGTCCCCCCCCAAAAAAAAAAAAATAATAATAATAAAAATTATTATTCACAAGATATTGACGCTTAATCGACGATATATGGCACTTTATTGAATAAAACAAAAATCAAACAATTATTTTAGAGAAACTGTTACAAATAACAAACAAGTTATTAAAAGAAATCATATAACAATTGAAAATAATACTCTCCGTAATTTAATTGGAGAAAATGAGTTTTTATTAATAATTAAAAATTAAATTATAACAATATAATTATTTGAGTTGGGCCGATAGACCTTTAATAAATTTTCTCCCCTTTGTATAAAATAATCATTGCAACAAAAAATACAATTGACATAAAATTAGACAGGTGTGAAGAGATAAAATGGATTTCCTACCCTCAAATACTCCGTCACATATGCCTACATCGAAGAACGAAAGTAACTACATAATTATAGATGTACATACAGAGTGTTGTAGATATAAATCCTGAAAAAATAAATTTTACACTGATTTAAAATTTAAGATCATGTACTAAATGACGGCAAATAAATTACAAAAATAAACATAATTGAGATTCCACGCCAATCCTAGAAAACTTTCAATTCGTCAGTTTAATATTAGTACTAAATATTGAATAATAGGATAACAAAGTAAAATAATATCGGGCCAACTCTAGTAAATATATTAAATAAACTATTTACGTATTATAGGTATATTTTTTTTTTATGCCGATGTCCTAATTTTAAATACATTTCCATTATTTCTATTTTTATATCAATGAGTTGTATTATGATTTTCCAGATAATGTCACTTGAAGACATTTTTTTTTAAGTTCGTTGTACCAACTAGATACCTCCGTTGAATATGACTGTATTGGTCTGCAGTTATTTTCCAAAAATTCATTAACAGAAACATATAAATGACCAATATCTTTATTTATATCATTGTCACTGTTTTCCCCCGACGTAGCTAAATGATTTCCAGTGCCTATAATATCATAAACGTTATTATAATATGACNTGCCTATGATATCATAAACGTTATTATAATATGACAATCCAATATATTTTGTAATTAAATCAATAGGTAAAGGCCAATCTATAATGACTTTTGTGAAATTGATGAATTCCAGAATTAGTAAATTCTTATATATATATTTTTTTGTGGTCTGCTTTTTAATTTCGTCCCAATAACTAATTATATAGTCTGTATATATATATATATGTATTGTGTCTTCATAAATGTCAGTTAATGATATCTTAAGACTTCTTATGTTATTGTTATTAATTGATAAAAATCTGTGATTTTCTCTATTCCTGGGACACAATATTCTAACTACTAAAAAAACCATGATTATAAATATTTTACAATATTATCATAATAATTTTATTTATTTATTTTTTATTTTCGAACTAAAATAATTTATTTATTTATTTAGCTAACGCCAATCGGCAATTTACAGAGATTAAAATAATGAATTGAATATTTATAACGTGTCTAATAATTATATTGAATTATAATATATTACATTTACAATGATAGACAAAAAAAATTACAAAAATGTGGTTTTGAAAACAACAAAAAACTATCATTAAATTATTTGATTTTTACTGATTTTCTAATGCTAAATTTTACATGTTACACATTTTTCTAAAACTTCAAATTTTTATAGTGTATAAAACAGATAAATATATCTACAAAACTAAAAAATTTTTTTTTGGAAATTAGGTTGCCCAACAGAGATATTGCACTCAGAATAAACGTATTTTTATAAAATTTCTAACTTTGTAGGCCTCTAAATCCCAAGATAATTGTTTTAAATATTTGAAATTTAGTTGAACATAGATTATACACTATACAGTACCACATATAAAAATCACAATAAAATAACAACTTCTTAATGATTTTAAGTGAGCTCAAAAACGCCAATTTTCACAAAAAAGCGCCATTTTTTGAAAGTCATTAAGTTTAGAATTTCACATAATTTTTTTTTTTTTTTTTAATGTAAACTTTAAGTTATAATAGGTTCAAATCTAAAATTTTAATTCGATTGAGTTGAAATTGAATAATCTGTGTGTTTTTTAATAACCTAGCTATTTTTAACTTTTTTTAACTTGAAATAGCCATAAAAATGGGAAGATCATAAAAAAAAAAATTGTTTTAATCTAAATATGGCATAATGAATAAACCCTGAAAATTTCAGAAAAATATGAGGTGGTCGTGCAACCACTTCTGGATGATTTGGCATGGATTGACCCTAATGCCAAAAATACCAAACGAAAATAAATGTTTTTAAATATTTTCAATTATTAAATTTTAAAATAAAAATGGCTTTAATAATATTTGTACAGTCTAGAGTGCTTAAATATATACAAAATATATTATTTATTTTTAAAAATGTTGACAGATTTTATTTTTTAATTATACCCTCAGTTTAGTAGATCAAAAAGAGAACCATTATTACTTATAAATTAATTATAGCTACAATTTTTTTAGAATAATCTCAATAAATTAGTATGGCAAATAACATTGTTGTCTACTACTCTGTTAAATAAAGAAAAACGAATACTTGTAATTTATTTATTTATTTATAAATTTAGTGGGCTTAGCCCTTTTTACAAAATCAGGTTATTAAACAATTTTATAAAATAATATCAGTATAAATATAATTCATAACGATTCTATAGATTATTTCTATTTATGATTATTTATTATTTCTATATTAATAAATGAACAATAATCTATAAAACTATTGACTAACACATACACTAATTTTCATTACAATTTTAAATGCTCTTAGAATTATAACACAAATATTAGAATTATAAGTTAACACGATCCGACCTACTACGAATCCGCTTCAATTTATTCTCGATTCCGCCACTTGCAATGTAATAATGATGAATTCATTATTAATGATGGAAATTAGTCTATAGATTACAGATTATAATATAAAAATTCATAAATAACAACAATTTTTTATTAAAAAGTATTCCATAACTTTTTAAACATTATATATTCATACAATATTCATAAACACAACCATGAGTATGTGTTTAACGTTGATAATGGAACATTGTTTTCGAAATACGTATCAACGACTTTTCAGTAATTTATTTGGGGTTTTGAGTTTAATATTTTTTAGTTTTTAAATTAATATTTGTTTTGCATTGTAAACATTAATTCTCTTAATATTGTTGGTTTCTGAATTAGTTATACATCATTTACTAAAAGAATATCGATATAGATGAACTAATTTACTAGATATAAGAAAAATGGACAAAAATAAAAATTATTTTGGTTTCTAGCTTTGATTTATAAGACCCATAGCCTGTAAAGTTAATAAAAAATAATTAATAATTACAGTTTAAAGAATTTTAATATANATAAGACCCATAGCCTTAAACCCATAGTTTAAAGAATTTTAATAGAAATATGACAATAGACATTATTCGGCTTATCTGTAATTTTACAATAATACAGACAATCATAAACTTCCAATTATTGAAATCTAAATTTGCCAGTATTTACTATTTACTAATGATCCATGGGATCATTTAATATTAGATTTTTAAGTTGTAATGGAATACATTAATTGTCTTTGATTAATATTTGAGGTTCTATTTTATCAAAACAAAGACAATAAGCGATTATTCGTATTTACTACTTAAACAAATGTAAAACGTTCATCACTAAAAATCAATTTCTTAGTTCAGTCTAAATTATTAAAATTTATGAAATTAAATTGAAGATTACAATAATCAATGATTAAGTAAAAATTAATTGCATCATAGTATTAGATAGATTATTTAAAATATTACTTTGAATGGAACGTACTTTATAATGTAGAATAACTATCTTATTATATAATATAACAAGGAAAAAAACGCTTTTCTGGAAAAAATTACTTAGCGTGCTCGGATTTTCAAAATTTTTTTTTTAACGAAAGTACTCGGTCACCAAACTCCGGGAAATGATTGGCGAAGGTTGGAAAATTTTTGCCACTCGCTCGCGAGCGTTTTAAAATTTCGTGTGTCTTCGAGAAAAACGCTCGCTGACGCCAACGTTTTACGACTTAAAGTTTGAAATTTTCATCAGACCCGTCCAATGGCATT
>NW_026099575.1:13118172-13122788 GCF_025091365.1 Daktulosphaira vitifoliae | reverse complement strand
GCAGCTTAGTAAATAAAATATACTACATTAAAATTTTATTTCTAGACAATTTTTAACACTAAATGTTTAAAGACTTTTTTTGAATTATTAAGCACAAAATAATAATAGAATCACAGTAATTTTTTGATATTATTCTAAAAAAAATTTAAGTTATAAAATATAGTATTTAAATTATAAGTAACAAAACATCACATTTTAAATTTACTTAACTAAAAGGTATAATTTAAAAATAATTTCTGTCAATGTTCTTTATGTAAATAACATAATTTGTATATATTGAAGCAATCGTAAATGAAAATATTATTAACGTCACTTGTATTTTACACCACTAAAATTTAATATTTGAAAATGTATAATAATTATTTATTTTCATTTGGTTTGATTTGCATTATTCTCAATTTTGATTTTGTAAATTCCACAGATAAAGTTTCTAAGTTAAACTTATTTTTAAAAAACCCTTTTTGGTTAAAATTAAGAAAAAGTTTGCATATTATTGATGAAAGTCATGGAGAAATCGCCTTGGACCAATTGATTAAAGGAATTACTAGAAGTGATTTTGTTACATCTGAAAATCTAAACGATAAAGCGAGACAGTTTTACTTGTTGCTAAGTTGCAATCTTTTTAAGACATTAGGAGAATATACAGATTATGTAAAAATAATGTGGACAGAATGTAAAAAATACCCTGGCACAAAAATAGGTTGTAAGCATTATGTAATAAGNATACCCTGGCACAAAAATAGGTTGTAAGCATTATGTTATAAGAGAATTTATTGCTTTCACAAACGTCATTGCAGATTGGCCGGTTGCATTTTCTTCTTTTTCAAATTACACTGAAATGGAACTTAAAAATAACATAAATTCTTATGTAGACATAGTGTATTATTTAGCTTCATCAAAGAAACATAGTGACAAAGATTTAGATGAAAAATTTGATGAATTAGATAATAATGTTCGAGATTTTATGAATGATCATTGTAGACCAAAACCGCCAACTCCTTCTATTATAATGGATCACTACAATAAATACGTTAGAAATAGGACCATCAGAGAAATATTTGTGAAAGTCAGACCTCATCTTAATAAAACAAAAATATTACTTATAGCTACTTTGTTGAATCTTGATTTCCTGCATTCAAAAAAGTGTGCCTTAATGGTAAAATTTAATTATAAAGTTTGTGAATTAGAAAAATTTTTTAAATACTTACAGTGGACAAAATTTAGAAACGGCTTGCATATTAATGATGGAAATAATGGAGAAATTACCATGGACCAATTGCTTGATGGATTTGGAACAAAGGATTTTGTTACATCTCAAAATAAAAACGATAAAGTCAGACAGTTTTATTTGTTCTTGAGCTGTAATTTCTATAAGATGTTAGAAGGATATACAGATTTTTTAAGAGTATTATGGATAGAATGTAAAAAACATACAGCAGAAAAACAAAAATGTAAAAAACAACTAATAATGGAATTTGATTCTTTCACAAATTTCATTGAAGATTGGCCGGCTGCATTTTCTTCTTTCTCAAATTACACTGATATGGAACTTAAAAATAACATTGATGCATTTGTTATCATTGTATATTATTTAGCTTCATCAAACAACAAGAATGACAATTTTATAGACGAAAAATTCGATGAATTATATAATATTGTTCGAGATTATATGAATAATAACTGTAGACCAATACAGCCAACTCCATCGAAAATTATCGAATGGTACAACGGCATAGTTGAAAGAGGAAAGCCTAGAAACGAAATAATCAGAAATATCAAATATTGTCTTAATACCATAAAAATATCAATATTTGAAACTTTTCTGAAATTTGGTTTCTGGCATACAATAAAGACTGTACCTAAAATAAAGACATTAGATCTATAATAATAACTCTTGAATTTAATTTCAATTATATTGTTGCATTCATTTATTTATACTCTGGTTAGAAAGTCAGTCAGTAAAGTCAGGTTTATATACAAGATGTCTGNTAGAAAGTCAGTCAGTAAAGTCAGGTTTATATACAAGATGTCTGATCAAGCCATTTAAATTTAAAAATTGCTCATAGTTTAAATCTAATTAATGTATATCCATTTCTAATAATTATACTATTTTGTTTTGATTTTTAAGAATATATAATTAATTGAAGAGTGTTATAAATTCTTATATAATTTGTTTTATTAATTTGTTTGATATTTGTCACCATTTCTACAAATCAATTGTCTTATTTGTTAGTCTCAAAAGTATGATGTTTTTATAAATATCTTAAATTTTCACGTTAGAAGACAAATATTAAACAGTGTTTTTACATCCAAAATTATGAAATAAGGCACTTTTTCATTTATTTTTTTAAAATTTATCGAAATGTGTTATGAAATTTGCTACGTAGCCGATAATATGTAGTTGTTTATTTCTTTATTTAATTATTTAATAAATGTGTATTATGCAGCTATTTATTGAATGCGTATTATAAGAACAAAAATAACATCTGTATTATAACTCAAGTATTAAAAAAATGTTTCTAAGTGCTCCTGACCTCTTCCTACTTAAATAATTTTTTTGATGAGAGACTTCTTTACATAAGATAATAGTTATCGAGCATCATGTTCGGCCCTAAAGTATATTTTATATCATAATTTATCACTGTATTTTCGAAAATAAAAGTAATTTTATTTAAAATGCATGAAATAATTTAATTTCAAATATTTTTGTTATTACTAAAAAAATTGTTTAAAAAATCACAATAGATGCAATTTTCAAGTTATATAAACATATCGTCTAATTAAAAACTTATTTATGTTATTTCAGCTATTACAAGCCCATTATATCTTTCTTGGTAATACAATGAGAAAATTAATAATATTATATTAAAATTTATAAGAGTATCTTTTTATTTTATTTCAGACAAATCTTGTATTGATTTTCGAAATGTTTATATATTGTAATGAAATTTTAATAAATGGGTCATTGATTTGTAGAACTATCTCATTTGTAAATGCCTGGTGCAGTTTATATACGTGTTAGAAAAAAATAACAATATAAGAGGGAGTTTTTGAAGTAGCATTTTTGTGCTTCGATTCGGTATAAATTTAGTAAGCTTAAGAGTAACATTTATAAAATAAAGTTTATTAGTTAGGTAGCTGTAATAACAACTGTTTTGTTTTGCCGATAATCCTTTTCCGATGTTCTAAAACTGTATCATTGTATTAATATTTTTATTGAGAGTTTGTAGTTCGAACCGTTACGATTTAACATCATATGCTTTAACAAGTGTATGTACCAATTGTATACGTATTATTACTACTAAATTACGTGCTATACAGGGTGATTTTTTTATCATAACCCACTCAATTACTTGCAGAATAATAATAATTTAAAAATTTTTTTATTAAAAAAACCCAGCACAGGGTCGTGGCATAGTTGGGTCCAGTATAGATGATATCTGACAGTGATTAAAATTACTATCTTAAAAAACGCTTCAATGCATATCTGTAGATACCCACATAGCAATGAAATATTTCTAGAATATTTCTAGAATATTTATTTTTGATATTAAAATATTTCTAGAATATAACCAGAATATTTTGAAATATTCTCACAATGTTCTCAGAATATACTTTGGCAGCTAATATTACATTCTCACAATATTTTAAAGGTATATTTCTAAAATATTATAAAAAAAATATTATGACAATATTTTTAAAATGTTTTATGAATATATTCAAAAAGTGCAAAAAAATAAGACCGCTTCGCGTGTTTTGAACCCCTAACTTCAAGTGCTTCAGACTCGTACGTTACCGATTGACCCACAGGTTGCTACGACTGTGAGAGGATAAAAAGACTATTTAAGGTAGTTCAAATGGTTATTTGTCAGTTAAGTCATTTTTCTCGTTTAAAAAAATTCAAAGTAAATGCAACTTTATATTTAATTTAGATTAAATTCATATAATATTTTTGAAAATCAGCGCTCCCATCACCATCTCTCCTTGTAAGTTAGAAATTGACCTATATTTTTGATAATATAAAAATACATTCTAACTATAACAAAAAAACTTTTTAGGATTTAAAGTTTCACAGGACAATAATAAGATATAATTGCGTTGATAAAACTAAAAAACTTTTAACTCGATAGGCATGCAAATAATAGCAACAAAGTTTTTTATACTGTCCCTGACTTACTTAGCTTAATTGAATTAGGTTAATTAAAATTGATACTAATTAAAAAAAATGGCTGTTTACTTATTAAGAATTTAGGAATATGTTGTAATGTTGCAGAATTTATACAAGTTTTTTTAATATATAAATCTTATCAGTTAATAGTGTGTGCATTAGGTATTATGTATGTCCCCAATTATTAAATTAGTTTATATACCAATCAACCGATCCAATGGTCAGTACCCGGTTTGTTGTGACAGTTGACCGCACACAGTGCATCCCTACACCTTTGTATTTTCCCTATGAACCAGTTCAAAGTTGGCACCCCCACCACCAGGCGACATCATGATCACCGGCCACTATTCAAATGCCGCAACAATGATTTTTTTTTCCACCTATACTGCCGAGGCGACAAGTTGTCCGTTGGTATGTTTCTGTAAAAACCACGTTTTTGTATTTTTTT
>NW_026099575.1:13111039-13118072 GCF_025091365.1 Daktulosphaira vitifoliae | reverse complement strand
TGTGTTTTGATTGGAACTGTCCCACATGAAGTTGAAATCGTCTGCAAATAGTATATACTTGACTGGAGGTTTAATTTTTTTGGAAATGGAGTTTATTGCTATTGGAAAGAGAGTGACAGAAAAGACTGATCCTTGGAGTACCCCATTTTGAAGTTCATATACATCTGATGTTGCGTTATTATTTTTTACTTGAAAGGTTCTGTTGTTCAAAAAATCTACAATGATATTGTACATGTTACCTTTTACTAGCACTTTGCTTAATTCCCTTAGTATTTGGTATCTCCAAGTTCGTTCATTATTGTTTAAGCTTATTTTAAAAATTATTTTTAACTTTTTAGTTCGATATGCTTTAAAAGCGTGTTATTCAGTTTTTTAAACTATATTTATTTTTCACTTTTTAGTTTTTTTATGACAGCGCTGTTACAGTCACGGAGTATTTATTTTCAATTATCATTATCAATAGATATAATTTCTTTATTGCCAGTTAGTGTGTTTATAAACTCACAACAATGTGTCTTATGACCATTGATAATAAAGGCTATATAATCTCCGAATATCGTCATAAAAAAACAATTAGCTACCTGTATTAGTATTCCCTTATATATTATACATGTATACTAACTCAAAAAAAAACTGAATCTTTAAATGTTTATATCTTATAATAAACAATACAAATTTGTTTTAATATATATAATATTGATAATACGCATACATGTAGGAGTACGAAAACTAAAAATAAAATTATACAGGAATAGTGTTTGTCGGCGAGTAGTGAGCGAGGTGTGGTGGACGGAGTTGAGTGAATGCGTGCGACAGTCTAGTCTCAAGGCCATAGACGACGGGATACGCAAGAATAATAACACGTGAGCGTGGAGAGTTACAAACATACATACAGGTGAAACTAATATAAGCTCGCCAATAATATTATACACATCTCTAGGCTGAAGTTTTTAATAGAATCTATATTATATAAATTGCACCTTGTATAGTAACCATACTAATTTAATGAAATTATTCTTAAAAAATTAAAGCTATTAGTTTAAGTTATAAGTAATAAATCATCACATTTTAAATTTACTTAACTGAAAATTATAATTTAAAAATAATTTCTGACAACATTTTTTTATATTAAAACATATTTAGTCTATATTAAAGCAATCTTAACTGAAAATATGATTAACACAACTTGTATTTCACATCGATAAAATTTAATATTTGAAAATGTATAATACTTATTTATTTTCATTTAGTTTGATTTGCATTACTCTCAATTTTGAATTTGTAAACTCCATAGATAAAGTTTCTAAGTTAAACGTATTTTTAAAAAACCCTAATTGGCTACAATTAAGAAAAAATTTACATATTATTGATGGAAGTCATGGAGAAATCACCTTGGACCAATTACTTAATGGAATTAATAGAAGTGATTTTGTTACATCTGAAAATGTGAACGATAAAGCGAGACAGTTTTATTTGTTTTTAAGTTGCAATCTTTCTAAGACACTAAGAAAATATACAGACTATGTAAAAATTTTATGGACAGAATGTAAAAAATATCCTGACACAAAAAAAGGTTATAAGCATTATATAATAAGAGAATTTATTGCTTTCACAAATTTCATTGTAGATTGGCCGGCTGCATTTTCTTCTTTTTCCAATTACACTGAAATGGAACTTAAAAATAACATTAATTCTTATGTAGACATAGTGTATTATTTAGCTTCATCATATAAACATAGTGACAAAGTTTTAGATGAAAAACTGGATGAGTTAGATAATAATGTTCGAGATTTTATGAACAATAACTGTAGACTAATACAGCCAACTCCTTCGATGATAATCGAACAGTTCTACAAGCAAATTGAAAATAGACCCATCAGCAAAATATTTTTGAAAGTCAAACCTCATCTTGATCAAACAAAATTAATAACTTTATCTATGTTGTTGAAATTTGACTTCCTGCATTCAAAAAAGTATGCCTCAATGGTAATTTTTAATTATAAAATTAATTTTAATTTAGAAAAATTTCTAAAATACTCACCTTTGAAAGAATTAAGAGACAGTTTGCATATTTATGACGGAAATAATGGAGAAATTACCATGGACCAATTGTTTGATGGAATTGAAACAAAAGATTTTGTTACACCTGAAAATAATGACGATAAAGCCAGACAGTTTTATTTGTTCTTGAGCTGTAATCTCTCTAAGAAATTAAAAGAATATACAGATTTTTTAAGAGTATTATGGATAGAATGTAAAAAACATATAGCAGAAAAACAAAAATGTAAAAAACAACTAATAATGGAATTTGATTCTTTCACAAATTTCATTGAAGATTGGCCGGCTGCATTTTCTACTTTCTCAAATTACACTGAAATGGAACTTCAAAATAACATTGATGCATTCGTTATCACAGTACATTATTTAACTTCATCAAACAACAAGAATGACAATTTTATAGACGAAAAACTCGATGAATTATATAATAATGTTCGAAATTATATGAATAATAACTGTAGACCAATACAGCCAAATCCATCGAATGTAATTGAATGGTACAACACGCAAGTTGAAAGAGAAATACCTAGAGACGAAATAATCGCAAGTATTAAATATTCTCTTTATACCATTAAAATATCAGTAATGGAAATGTTTTTGAAATTCGGTTTTTGGCATACAATAAAGAGTGTACCTAAAATAAAGACATTGGATCTTTGAAATTTAGAAACATTCAGTATAAATGGCATCATAACTCTCGAAATTAATTTCAATTATAATGTTGCATTCATTTATTTATACTGAGATTAAAAAGTCAGTCAGAGGTCTATAATACAAGATGTCTGATAAAACCATTTAAATTTAAAAATTGCGCATCGTTTAAATCTAATTGATATCTACCTAGTTCTAATAATTATATTATTTTGTTTTGATTTTTAATAATATATAACTAAATAGAATAATGTAATAAATTCTTAATTTATTTATTTTATTAATTTGTTCGTTATTTGTCACCGTTTCTACAAATTAATTATCTTATTTGTTTAGCCTTAATAAATTTTATGAATACTTTTAATTAAAGCGTTCTTTTTTTATAATTGTTCGATCTATAGTTTTGTTTTTTTTTATTTGTATGTAGTATAGTTATAAGCGCGTTTATCCAGTGCGTACCGGTTTTTCGTTTTTGTAATAAATTGTCGAACGATGTCTCGTCAACGAAAAGGACATCACGACGTGCACGCCAAACATGTGTATATAAAGTAAAGTAATAAACTAAGTTAAAGGTTTAAGTTTATATCGTTTTTTATTAATTAGAATAATTAATAATATTAATTAAAAGTAATTCAAACCTTTTTTATACAGTCCACTTTAAAAACTTAACAATAATAGACTACATGACAAAGCTTAAAACATATTTTTGTTTATTAGAGGGGTGGAATTAAATATAATTTTTCATTGCGTTTATTATTAGTCTCATATGTATGATATTTTTATAAATATCATAAAATGTTCATGTTAAAAGTCAAATATTAAACAGTATTTTTACATAAAAAAATATGAAATAAGAGTCTTTTTCATTTATTCTTTTAAAATTTATCAAAATGAAATTTTGCTACGTAGCCGACAATATGTAATTGCTTATTTCATTATCTAATTATAATTAAATAATGATTTAATAAATGTGTATTATACAGCTATTTATTGAATGCGTATTATAAGTATAATAATAAATTTACAAAAATAACATTTGTGTAATAACTCAAGTATAAAAAAAATGTTCGTACGTGATTCCTAACCTTTTTCCACTTATATAATTTTTTTGAAGAGAAACTTCTTTATAGTGGATCTGAAAAAAAAATGTTATCAAGCATTACGATTAGCTGTAAAGTATATTTTATATTATAATTTATCACTGTATTTTCGAAAATAAAAATGATATTATTTAAAATGCATGAAGTAATTTAATTTCAAATAATTTTTTTCTGCATAAAAAAATTTAAAAAAACCACNGATATTATTTAAAATGCATGAAGTAATTTAATTTCAAATAATTTTTTTCTGCATAAAAAAATTTAAGAAAACCACATTAGATGCAATTTCCACGCGATATATTCATGTTGTTCTATCAAAAACTTACCTATGTTATTTCAGCTATTATAAGTCCATTATATCTCTCTTGGCAATAGAATGAGAAAATTAATAATATTATATTAATTTCAATTGAAATAAAATTTTTAAGTGTATTTTTTTATTTTATTCCAAACAAACCTTATATTCTATTAGTTAAATGACTCTGAAAGAAGTTTCACTTCATCCGCGCGTATTCGTAACATGCACTGTTTTTTTTTTTAATAATTAGCATTAATTTTTCAAAAATGTCAGAATTTGTAAGCAGATAGTATAGATTGAATTTAAAAAATTTGTGGCGAGAGATAAGCATGAATGCGACTTTAATCACACGTCTAAAAAACATCATTTTTTCGAATTTTATTTTTTTCAAATGGAAAATAATAGGCTTTCTCCACGCTAAAAGTCTATTACAAAAGTAATATATTGTTGGTTTTTCAATACTTTTAATATATTTTTTCTGATATACTATGTGAACACATGCGACACGAAGACATGCTATAAATTGGTCGGCTGTAAGACAAGCGTCCTGAATATCAGTTATCTGTTCCTGTCGCTCCATTGCCTACAACTGAGTATTCTTAACGGACACATTACTTCTTATTCAGTGCTCTTGTTGAACGAACACTCTGCGCTTGATATTTTAAATAATTTTAGGCCTACTAATTATTGTATTGCGGTGTAACTGCAACGCAATGGTATTATGGCGGTAAGTTTTTACGCATTTTTAAAGAAGGAAACCCTTGTTGAGTACACATCGATGTAATGTATTGTCGAGAAATCGTGTGTTGTGATTAACTATGTTATCGTTGTGCTAAACCGAGTTTCTGTCGGTCTTCTCTCTATGTCTCCATTGTCGCCACCATCTTATTGCTTCTCAGGTATAAGATCTATGGCGCATGCGAGTCAGTATATTTTTGTATTCGTTTTGTTGTAAAAGTAAAATATCACCTTTGCGATTTTCGAAGCCTTGTACGCCCAATATATCGCCGTTGGATCTATATATTTTCTGATATTCATCACAGTATTTTTCACAGCATATTGTATACGTAGGTCAGCTTACATTCGACTTTAATTGATCCTTTCAATATTCAAAATTATCATCAATCGTTCAATTAGGCCATATGTATAATGCTTGTTCATCTTTTTTTTAAGACTTACTCACATTTATAATTTATTATTTGTTTATACCAGCGCTTTTGTAGCATTAGTATTAAGTGTTCCCCCCTATTAACATTGGCGTATATAAGATTTTATGATTCTTGTATAATACATTTAATTGTTATAATTATAT
Source organism: Daktulosphaira vitifoliae (assembly GCF_025091365.1). Lineage (NCBI taxonomy): Eukaryota > Metazoa > Arthropoda > Insecta > Hemiptera > Phylloxeridae > Daktulosphaira > Daktulosphaira vitifoliae. The sequence goes on along the minus strand of NW_026099575.1, from coordinate 13,112,653 downwards.
ATTATCAAATTCATTCTACATCCATTCATACAATCCATTCACCGTATTCCTTCTCCTCGACATAGCTTAACTTAAGATAAAATAAAACAACGAACCTGCGTGAATACCATCCAGCGCTGCATTCATTCAACCCTGTTTTGGTGATGTTTATCGTTATGACATATGACATAAATATACAAATGATACATATTTTTATATATTCTTATATTAATAACACATTTTATGTTAATAATATAAGTAATAGCGTAATATTATATAACATTGAAAAATCATGTGCAATTAGCAAGACTAATAGATTTCAATAATCACTTGGATAATTTTCCATCATCGGCTCTTATCAGTTTTATAATAATTACATTACAATTGTTGGAATCGAGGAAAAGTTGAGGTGGATTCGTAGCAGGTCGGATCGTGTCATAATTATAATTATAATAATACGAAATGAGATATTTTTTCGATTATTCTACAAATTTGGTAATAATTACTTATAAGATTTTTTCAAATAGCTGATAATATGTTAAAACAATTTTTTTATTCAATAATAAAAAAAATTCTCTCATAAGAAAAAAGTTTATCATGCAAAAATATATTTTGTTGAAGTAATAAATATATGTGATCTAGCAGAAAAAAAATTACTACTATTAAGTGTATTAAGTGGTTGTATAATAATATTTAAGTTTATAATGTTTTTATGAATCGTAAAAGTATACTTGAAACAAGTAATCTAATTAAATTTAAAATTAAAACAAAATGTATTATATAATAAATATTATTATAAATAAATAAATATTATAATATTATAGTTATAATTAAAAAAGTAACACTTTGGTTCAAACATTTAAAACAATTAAGATTCTTTACAAAAACACGTTCGATAGATACTCGTAACAATATTTCTGTACCATATCATCATATCGTCGAATCGTGTCATAATTATAATAATTATTATTATTTAGAATTATTCTAATATTTGTGTTATAAATCTAAAAGCATTTAAAATTTTAGTGAAAATGAGTGTATGAGTTAGTCGATAGTTTTATAGATTATTGTTCGTCTAATAATATAAAAATAATTACAAGTATTCGTTTTTCGTTAAAAAAAATAGTTTATATTAAAAAAAAAAATTTACTGGATATTCTTACATCATTAATAAGTTATTAACAAAATAGTATATTTTTATAAGATATATAAGTTTTTTAAAATGTAAAGAAACAATTTTGTAATAGCTATAAAAATAAATACTTGTTTCCATGTTGTCCATCAACTAAAAGAGAAGAATTTTCACTGGAATTGGGAGTAAAATCTGTTGATTGTGATTTTTGTGGCGTGGGAACATTACTGCCTCCTATATCTTGCCATTCTTTTCGTCCCAAATCATTTATCTATACAAAATTATTAAAAAATAATTAATAAGTTTATTAACTATTTATAATTTTAAATTTGGCAAAAATTAATTTTTATGAAAAGAATTGATGCACTAATATTAAATTTAAAAACATGATTTGGCCATAAACAACATTCCTAGATACTAAGATATCAAGGTTTAATTTTGTTCTATCAAGCCTTATAAATTTATGAAAACATATTTATAATATATATTTTTTCCATTAATTC
>NW_026099575.1:13109145-13109462 GCF_025091365.1 Daktulosphaira vitifoliae | reverse complement strand
TTAATCACTGTCAGATATCATCTATACTGGACCCAACTATGCTACGGCCCCACTGTGCTGGGTTTTTTTTAGTAGAAAATAAAATAATACTTTTAGTTTTTTTAGATTCAATTTTTCATACAAAAGAATCATTGAAGCTACTAAAAAACACGTACATAGACATTTATATTATTCGTATATATTGGTATATATATAAATTAAACAACTATGTCAATTATTGAAGACTTCAATAATTATAAAAATGCCTTAACTTTTTTAAAAATGACCGAATCATTATAATTTTTTTTTTTTATAGATACCTTAGATATTTACCTATT
>NW_026099575.1:13060480-13109045 GCF_025091365.1 Daktulosphaira vitifoliae | reverse complement strand
TCCGATCAGTGACTGTGTAACCCCCCGTATATTGTTTGATATTAAAAAAATCGGTTAGTTGGACGATGGCAACTTCAAAATCATAGATGCAAGGTTTCGTAAATAGAACACTATTTCGAGTTAGTAAGAATTGTGTAGTTGAAAAGCAGAATGTTGCACTTAGATTAAATATCGCACTCGATGATTCGAAGATAATGATCAAGTCGGTAGCCGTGTAGAGACTGTCTTATTTGTTATGCTCTGTTTATTGAAGTTTGCACTTTTGCTGTCAAAGAGTTTTAACATAGTGAGATATGCCTATATACGAGCAACCCAACATATGTACATAGTGTATATATCAATAATAAAAAAAACCCAGCACAGTGGAGTCGCGGCATAGTGGGGACGTTGCATAGTTGGATCCAGTATAGATTTAATCTGACAGTGATTAAAATCACTATCATAAGAAACGCTTCGATGCAAATCAGTAGATAGTGTTTAATTCTAAGAAATTGGTGGATAATTACAAAAGCTGCATGATCTGCTAGTTCCTTATTAATACCCTGATTAAGATAAAGTATGTCGAATGAAAAAGGGATTATTAAAAAATATTATTTCTCATAAAAAAATTGTGTTGATTCATACACTTTTCAATGAGCATTATAAAGTTAAAAATGTAACCAACCCAACCCAACATTAACTCCTATTTCCTTAATTATATCCAGATTAGTAATTCGTTTAATTATATATTATATAATTTTTATAATTAATTATTTTCAAATTATTATCGATTTTTAATATGTTAAATGTAATCATTTTGAACCAACTTCTTTTTGTCCTTTAAAGTGAAAGTTTTAATAAAAAAAAAAAATGAATTTATTACCATAACTTTTATGTATTATAACAAAAATAAAAAAGAAAAACGTCCTTACAATATTTTTTTCTATGAATTATGTTACTTTAAAGCTAAAAATCATAGCATTTTAGTAAAAAGTCGTCACTTTTACATTTTGCTCAATTCTTTCATAAAATTTGTTTTCATAAATTTTTTTCCAAAAAAGGAAAATGTTGCAGATTGTCTGTTCTAATTTATCTTATAACGAATTGAAGCTCTTGAAGTATACTACAATATTGTTAAGTTATTATAATAACTTATGTTTAAATAAATTAGCAAATAGAAATTTTTATTGTCTATATAAAGGATAATTTTTTTTTGTCCCGAAGGAAGAATACAGAGTGATAGTACTAACTATGAGACTATGTCTTANGAGTGATAGTACTAACTATGAGACTATGTCTTATATCTGTATATATATGTCTTATTTAATATCTTAAAAAATACAAGTGTTATAAACTATTTTTTTTTTAATCATTATGGATCTTTGATGAGGTATTTCACAAAAAAATTTAAATTTCTACCACCATCTCTTATGCTTAAAGCTTGTATCAACTTCATATTATCAAATGGTAACCCTATTTTTTTTTACACCATTAGATTTAGTTAAATAAAAAAAAATATTTTATTTTATTTGATATTAAGTGCTCTACGGCTTTTTTAAGTTTAGGGTTTATTAAGAAAAAATTATAATAGACTCGAACATTGTAGGTGATAAATCGATAAGTGCTATTCTGACTACATGCGTTGATACCGGTAACTCTTATCGCTACATAAAATAATAATGTGATCGTGTTGGAAAAACTACTGACTTTTTTCATCAAATATCGTAAATTTTAAATTAGCGTAACTTACTTAAAATTTATAATTTATAATTTTTTTTTGTTAACTATTTTTTTTTATGACGAACAAAAATATATAACAATAATATGGAGTTACCATTTGAAAATCTGAAGTTGATACAAGTTCCAAGTATAAGAGATGATGATAGAAATTTAATTTTTCTTGTGAAACAGCTCATCAAAGAACCATAATGATTAAAAAAAAAAATTGTTTATAACACTTGTATTTTTAAAGATCTTACGTGTAACATAGTTAGCCAATCACTCTGTATAGTATCTAGAAAAAAATGAATAGTAATATTTTATATTAAAGAATACATGTGAAAAACATATTATTTTATGCACATGTAGATAATCAAACTTTTTTAATTACAATATGGCATATTTAAAGGGAGATTAAGACAGCAATCTTGTCATTTAGAAAATTTCGAAGAGCATCTCTTAGGATTTATTATATTTTTTAGGAATAAGTTCTATTAAATAAAATCTGAAACTTTTTGGGACATAAAAATTATTTAAATTACTCCAAGACAGATAATTTTTAAAAAATACAATGTACATATTGTAAATATATATATATTATCTATATGCACATACATGTATATAGCAATACATGCATTATATTATGTTATACACGAATTATAATTATTCTAACTATATTTATTTATGAATAGTTTACCAATGCTGTAATCCATGTTTTCCATAGAGTTCTGTCATCTTTTATTAAAAAAGTATTTTTTAAGTGATAATCTCTCTGATAAAGTGATTTTTTTTCACTTTCTTGTATAGGAAAAGAACTATGGTATCGCTCGTCATACCAATTTCCTACGAGAACTTTGGAGTTATACATATTACTATTAAAATATTGTTTTCACTTTATCAAAATTATTCTAGTGAAATTTTATTAAAAGTTTGTATTTCTAAGATAGTAAATTAAGTAGCATTAAGGCTAACAAAATAATTATAATTTTATGGATATGCTATTTGTAATTTAAACTCAATTTTTCATTTCTCATTTTGAAATAATCATAAAATAATCTAAATAATATGAATATAATTATAAAACAAATTATTGATGCTGACTGAGATCTTCCATAAGTAAATTTGCCTAAAATCAATATTTATTTGCAATTTTAACTTAATCATTTTCTGCATTAACATAGTTTGGATGGTGGATGTGAGGGCTTCAGTCTACACAGAACTACTCGTAGCCCCCTCAAACGAATTGAATTAATTTTTGTGGTAGAGGAGACATAAATCAATGTGATAGAGAAACTTCACATTAGGTATTTATCCAAATGTATGAATAAAAAACAAGACTATAGCTCCCATAGACCTTTTTTTTTAAGCTATGCCTATGATTTTCTGTATAAAAATTCACAGTATATAATTGTTTATTTATAAATTTTCGATAGCTTTCGAACAATTAAACTAAGCTTTACAGTTATTTAAAAAAATGTATATACAGTTACCCAACTACTCCTTAATTTGCCATACATTTTTTTTATTTTAACTGAAATATTTCCTAGAAAATGGATTTAAACAAATATTTAGAGTCAATGATTTTATATCTATTGAATGATATAAAAATAAAGTTGTAGGCTAATATAATAAGGTAAAATTTGAAATACTAAAAAATATAAAAATATGATATGATAAAATGATTAATTTCTTGTATATTATAATTTTTAAACTCTTCAGAGCATTTTTAAACAATACAGTACTGAAGCGACTAATGTCCTATAAAGAGCTAAGATAAAAAAATTCATTATTTATTTTTTTAATTATGTTATTTATAAAAAAATTAAGATAAAGGTTTAGGTATTTCAAAGTGCTGTAAAGAGTGACAGGACTGTTTTTAATTATTCTATAAAAGTAGAAGGGAACTTGATGATAAGAGAATTATTAATAGGAATGGTTTATAGCATAGGTTTAGTAGCCGTTTTGTTGTTTGCAATATTTATGTGAATTCTATAAAAAATTTGAAACGTTTATTCCGATTTTGGTTTCAGTTTTTTCAGATAATTAAACATTTAAAACATAAAATTTTGAAAATACATGTTTTTTAAAACTTCTATAAAAAAATTTGATGAAAAAAGAATTTGTACAAAATTTGGTGCTTATCCGTCAAATTTAATCATTTTTATAGAACATTTTAGTTGAGTTTAATGAGCAGTTTAAGAAAAAAAAGTTGAACTTTGTGACTATATTACAATTATATATATATATATTTTTAATGAATATAATATTATAATTGTTAAAATGTTATAAATTACTATGATATTGAAATTTATTTAACAGATGGATAAGTTTAATTTTACGTTTTAAGTGGAAAAATAACTTTAAATCAGGTTTGATAATAAATATTAGAAGTTATTGAACGATTATTTTTTTCTACTTTTATAATAATGTATTTTGTTCTGTGAGATGTTTCTTTAAGACTGAAAGTGATAAATTAATCCATTATGGTTTTAAATTAATTATTATTTGGTATTTTTTCAACAATTATCACATATAATTGTACATAACATTCAAGGAAATATTTCCATCATATTTAAAAAAATAAATTTTCCGTTAGGCAGAGATACTACTTTATAAAAATTTATGATATATTATCAATATTTAATACAGTATTTCCCGAGTAACTAACCATTTTAAATACTATATTTATGACTACGAATGATTATAAATTAATTAAGGCTAAACAAATAAGACAATTACTTTGTAGAAACAGTGACAAATAACGAACAAATTAATAAAATTAATAAAATAAGAATTTATTAGATTATACTATTATTAAAAATCAAAATAAGAAATATAATTAATAGAGCTGGGTTGATATCAATCAGATTAAAACGGTGCGCAATTTTTAAATTTAAATGACGAGATCAGACGTCTTGTAAAATAGATCACTGACTGACACTCTAACAGAATAAATAAATTATGCAAAAATATATTTGAAATTACGTTCGATATTAATGACGCTATTTAAGTTGAAACTAATGTCTCCATTTTAGGTACATTCTTTATTGTATACCAAAAACCAAATTTCAAAAAAAAAACCATAACTGAGATTTTCATGTTATAAAGAGCATGCTTGATATCCGCAAATATTTCGACAATAGGTCTTTCTTTTTTAACTTGCGTGTTTTTGGAGGTTTCCTCAATTTACGGGGAACGAGGGAAATTTTTTCAATTTTTGAGGGTATCATTGAAAGAAATCGGTGCGGTGAGAGCTGAGAAAAAGTGGTAACAGACACAAAAAAATAAAAATAATAAACACATCTTAGTAAAACCAATACTTTCTCAGCTTCGTATCGAAGTTAAAACAGTGCATGTTACGAATACGCCCGGATGAAGTGAAATTTCATTCAGAGTCATTTTACTAATAGAATATAAGGTTTGTTTGGAATAAAATAAAAAAAATACACTGAAAAATTTTATTTCAAGTGAAATTAATATAAAATTATTAGTTTTCTCATTATATTGCCAAGAAAAATATAATGGATTTATAATAGCTGAAATAACATAGGTAAGTTTTTGATTGGACTTCATGAATATATCGCGTGGAAATTGCATCTAATGTGGTTTTTTAAAATTTTTTATGCAGAATCAAAATTATATGAAATTAAATTACTTCATTCATTTTAAATAAAATTACTTTTATTTTAGAAAATAAAGTGATAAATTATCATATAATATAAGACAATTACTTTGTAGAAACGGCGACAAATAACGAACAAATTAATAAAATAAATTATATAAGAATTTATTAGATTATTCTATTTAATTACATATTATTAAAAATCAAAATAAAATAATATAATTAATAGAACTAGGTAGATATCAATTAGATTTAAACGATACGCAATTTTTTAATTTTAATTACGAGATCAGAAATCTTGTATTATAGACCTTTGACTGACTTTTTAATTTCAGTATAAATAAATGAATGCAACAATATAATTGAAATTAAATTCGAGAGTTATGATGCCACTTATACTGAATGTCTCTAAATTTCAAAGATCCAATGTCTTTATTTTAGATACACTCTTTATTGTATGCCAGAAACCGAATTTCAAAAACATTTCCATTACTGATATCTTTATGGTATAAAGAGAATATTTAATACTTGCGATTATTTCGTCTCTAGGTATTTCTCTTTCAACTTGCGTGTTGTACCATTCAATTACATTCGATGGATTTGGCTGTATTGGTCTACAGTTATTATTCATGAAATCTCGAACATTATGATATAATTCATCCAGTTTTTCGTCTATAAAATTGTCATTCTTGTTGTATGATGAAGCTAAATAATGTACTATGATAACGCATGCATCAATGCTATTTTTAAGTTCCATTTCAGTGTAATTTGAAAAAGAAGAAAATGCAGCCGGCCAATCTTCAATGAAATTTGTGAAAGAATCAAATTCCATTATTAGTTGTTTTTTACATTTTTTTTTTTCTGTAGTATATTTTTTTTTACATTCTATCCATAATATTGTTACAAAATCTATATAATCTTCTAATTTCTTCGCAAAATTACAGCTCAGCAACAAATAAAAATGTCTTACTTTATCGTTCTTATTCTCAGATGTAACAAAGTTTTTTGTTCCAAATCCATCAAACAATTGGTCCATGGTAATTTCACCATTATTTCCGTCATAAATATGCAAACCGTCTCTAAATTCATTCCAATATGAATATTTTAAAAAGATTTCAAATTCACAAACTTTATAATAAAAATTTGACATTAATATACACTTTTTGGTATGCAGGAAATCAAATTTCAACAATAAAGCTATAACATTAATTTTTATTTTATCAAGATGAGGTTTGACTATCCAAACTACATCACCGTAAGGTCTATTTCCAACTTGTCTGTTGTACCATTCAATTTCATTCGATGGAGTTGGCTGTTTTGGTCTACAATTACCATTCATAAAATCTCGAACATTATTATCTAATTCATTAAGTTTTTCATCTATATCAATGTTACTATGGTTGTATGATGAAGCTAAATAATATAGTATATTTACATAAGAATTAATGTTATTTTTAAGTTCCATTTCAGTATAATTTGAAAAAGAAGAAAATGCTGCCGGCCAATCAGCAATGAAGTTTGTGAAAGCAGTAAATTCTCTCATTATATAATGCTTATATGCTTTTTTTTGGTCGGCATGTTTTTTACATTCTGTCCACATTATTTTTACATAATCTGTATATTCTCCTAATGTCTTAAAAAGATTGCAACTTAGCAACAAGTAAAACTGTCTCGCTTTATCGTTTAGATTTTCAGATGTAACAAAATCACTTCTAGTAATTCCATTAATCAATTGGTCAAAGGTGATTTCTCCATGACTTCCATCAATAATATGTAAATTTTTTCTTAATTGTAGCCAATTAGGGTTTTTTAAAAATACGTTTAACTTAGAAACTTTATCTATGGAGTTTACAAAGTCAAAATTGAGAGTAATGCAAATCAAACTAAATGAAAATAAATATTTAGTATACATTTTGAAATATAAAATTTTTTCACTGTGAAATAAAAGTTGCGTTGATTATATTTTTAGTTAATAATGTTTCATTTTATACAAAATATGTTATTTATATAAAAAATCGTTGACAGTAATTATTTTTAGATTATACTTTTCAGTTAAGGTAATTTAAAATGTGATGTTTTATTACTTACAATGTAAATATGTTTTAATTTTGTATAGAATAATTTCATTATATTACTGTGATTCTATTATTATTTAACATTTTGCACTTAATATTAAAAAAATGAATTTAAACATTTATTGTCAAAAATAGTCTTAAAATAAAATTTTAATTTAATATCTTGAAGTATTTTAGAGTTCTTCAAATTATCGTAGCCAGACTAAAAACGATGCTTCGTAGATCAGATTGGGTGGAGTGTAAGGTTACTATACCGAGTACTTGATGTAATATATTTTTTTGTAAAAGCTTCAACCTAGAGATGTGTATAATATTATTTGTAATAATTTTAAGAGTGGTCAACCAAATTGTTGTCTGATTATACGTGAGCTATCTCAACGGTAGATTTCATTCATAACCATTATGTTACGTACAATTTTTGTGAACGAATATTTAATGAAATCCAATAAACATTTTAAATGCTACGATTACTAAATCAAGGTTGTTACAGTATATTAAAAAAATTTAAATAGTATTATAAAATTTTGAAATTTACTTAGTTCTTATGGGTAATATAATGTTTTTAACTGTTTACTTAGTGTTATAAACAGGTTTTTTTTTTAACAAATCTGTTTAATATTGTGATGTTTTTGATTTTAAAATGGTTAAATTTTATGCACTAAAATACTACTTATTGAATTAATGTTTTATAGTTGTCACAATTTTATTGAAAAAAATAAAACAAAAACGGTCAGCTGTAAAGTATATTTTATATTATAATTTATCACTGTATTTTCGAAAATAAAAGTAATTTTGTAACGTCACAAATTCAAAGGTTTATGATTTTTTGTTATGTCTACTTATTTATTTTATCGCGCGAAAGAACCTTTTTCTAGGTTCTTCTATAGGTTCGTCTTGCCCCTTGGTGTTCTAGGGTACGGTCCCATCAGGTCGATACTGATTACTTCCCACGGCTGTCTAGGTTGGCGCTTGACCGTCGGGTCTTCGGGGCGCATGTTTAAGGGCTTAGTGCACGCGCAAATGTGACACGATTTTACGTACATGCGTACGGCGTTTCTTAACCCTTTACAGTAGAACCGTTGTTTGACCGCTCGGTGTGTTTCTCTCCATCCGGGGTGACATAATAGAGGACCGTCGTGGTACCGCCAAATTATATGTTGTACTTTGTCGGTGGGGACGACTACCGGTGTGTCAGCGCCTATACGAATACGTAAGATACCGTCCAACAAAAAAAATTCGTGGCCGGTTTTTCGTTCGCTATCGTAAGTTGCGCATTTAAATTTTTTATGACCGAAGAGAGAAACTGGTCGTTGTTTTGCCACTCTCGTACATCCCCCCCCCGTGAACGGTCGGTCGTAGATCGCGTCGTTTGCCTCGGTAATGGAGTAAATACTATCGAGAGTGGCGGTGGTTGTGGGCGGGCTAGACATTGGCGCGCCTAACAAATTGTCGTCCAGGGCGTCTTCGTCAACAGGGGATCCGTCCGTTGGGTGACGTGACAACATGTCGGGCGATTCGTTGTGTTTGCCCGGTACGTGTGTCGTGGTGAAATTTAGGTAACCCAGGTGTAGCGCTCAGCGGGTCAACTTACTGTTTGTTCCCTTCGCTTTGTGCAGATAAGTTAGCGCTAAATTATCTGTGTATAACTCGAAAGGGGCGTACTCTAAGTATGACCTAAATTTATCGGTTGCCCATATGACATATTGCTAGACATTCGCGCTCGACAGCGGCATAACGTTTTTGCGTATCCGACAGCTTTTTACTCGCGTAAGCAATGATATCCTTTACCCCGGTTTTTGACCGTGTTGAAATAATACCGCCCCTACGCCTAGTTCACTAGCGTCAGTTTGTAGGCAAAAGATCTTTGTGTAGTCGGGGGAGGAAAGGCGTGGTGAATCGCATATTGCCGATTTGATGTGCTCGAAAGCGCGTTGTTGTGTTTGAGACCACGACCACTTCTCCCCTTTCTTTAAAAGGTGGGTGAGGGGATCGATGCTGTCAGCATAATTGTCGACAAACTGACTATACCAGTTGCATACCCCTAAAAATTTTCGTATATCCCTTACATTGCGTGGGACTGGAATATCGCGTATAGACTGCAATTTTTCCGGCTCTTTGTCTATGCCTAACCCATGCACCCGGTGTTCCAAAAAAGAAATTTCAGAATACCCGATCTTACACTTTTTAGTGTGGCATGTTAGGCCATGACGCATTAGGCATTCTAGAACCTTGCTAAGGTGGTCTAGATGTGTTTTGACACTGTCTGAAAAAATTAAAATATCGTCCAGATAGACTTGAACGAAGTCATCGATGTACCCCCTAAGTACTTCGTTCGTTAAGCGTACGAAGGTCATGGGTGCATTCTTAAGTCCGAACGGAAGTACACGAAACTGAAATAATCACTTTTTTGTTCTGAACNAACACTGTCTGAAAAAATTAAAATATCGTCCAGATAGACTTGAACGAAGTAATCGATGTACCCCCTAAGTACTTCGTTCATTAAGCGTACGAAGGTCATGGGTGCATTCTTAAGTCCGAACGGAAGTACACGAAACTGAAATAAGCCCTTTTTTGTTCTGAACGCGGTGTATTCGCGTACGTTTTGCTGTAAAGAGCATTGCCAGTAACCCGATTTTAAATCGAGTGACGTGAAGACTTTCGCCCCCTCATGCTTCTTTCGTTTAGATTAGGCATAGGATACGCGTCTGATACGCGTATATAGGTTTTTGCGCGATAGGCGTCGGGTCTTTTAGAACGATGTTGTGTTCGATAAGCTTTGTGCGACCTACCGTGTCGTTAAAAACTGCAGAATAATTTTTTATCGTGCGCGTTAATAATGCGTGTGTATGTGGGTCGCCTGCTATATCTAGTGTTGAGAGATCTACGTCGGGTAGCGTGTGCTGAGTACTCGCTTTCCAACAAGCTGTAGTGCGTCGCGTCGCGCCCAAGTGAATTGTACATGCAGCGTAGTCCCAGGAGACTTCCTGTTCTGTTAGAAAGTCGTGTCCCAGGAGTACGTCACAGTNAACTTCCTGTTCCGTTAGAAAGTCGTGTCCCAGGAGTACGTCACAGTACAGATTCTCTAAGATAACAGCCGTAAACTTTACTTGTAGATCCGCAATTTTTGTTATAAAAGTGGCTGTGCCGGCCGTGTNAATTTTTGTTTTAAAAGTGGCTGTGCCGGCCGTGTCTGTTGTGTGGCCGTCAGCTAATCTAACTGGGGGTGTTTGTCCGTTGTGCACAATTCCGAATTTGTGAGCTGTTGCTCGAGTGGTATACGATTTTTGCGCTTGAGAGTCAAGTAAGGCCGTCACAAAGCCGTTGTCAAATTCCAGCTCCACAGCGGGAGTGGTAAGTTTACGCGGGCGTGTTTGTGAGGCAATACTCAGGTAGTTAGCGGTTCGAACGGGGAGCGTTGAAACGGTTTGTTCGCCGGCAGTATTAATTGCCATAAGCGGGTAGGCCGTTCCTGCCGTATTCCCCTCCCCCACGGTGACCAACATATCGTTGGACCGACTCGCGCTATAGTCGTTACCTATTAAGTCTACGAACGTGTGACAAGTATTTCGAATAATCTTATGGTCCTCATTGTGGATAAGGGTGTGGTGGTGGTGAAGTGAGGTGCTACAGCCTGCCCACTATAATGACAGTGGGGCTGTAGGGGTGTTGGTGAAGGTGGTGTGATAGAAGTGTGGTTGTTAGTAAGATTATTCAAAATAGAGTCATTTTGTTCGTAGAAAGCACATCCGTTTTTGCTACCCGAGTTGACTGAACGGGCGGTTTGGTCGGCGCGCTGATTAATATGATAAAGTTTTGGGCGGAATTGTGTTTGTGAGTCCGGAGAACGGACTAGTTTCTCCGTGGCTGCTGTCCGTTTCCAGGCACTGTCGGTCTGTTAGGACATTCGCTTTGCCAGTGATCGGCTCCGCAAAAGCGACAGGGTCGGGGGGGACGCGGATCGAGCGGTGCGTTTGGCCGAGGTCGCGTTCTTTGCGATTGTTGCGAGGGTGATATGGCAGCCACGTACGGATTAGCGTTATTGATAAGTCTACCCGTACGTATCGGTCGGTCTAGATCGTTTGCGATTACGCGTAAGTCATCTAAAGTACGCGGACATCGCATTCTTACATTACCGTAATATTAGTTACGTAACAGACTGACTACCCGATCTACAATGTGCTGCTCAGAGCAACTGGGGCGTGCGCGCATCGCTAGACGTTGTTTATTTATGATAAATTCCGTCATGCGCTGATGTGGCCCCTGTTGCGTCTAATTCAGCTTGTATGCTGTTGTTATCGAACGTCGTGAGAAATTCCCTCGCAAATTGTCGCCAGGACATGTTGTTTAACTTGATGGTTTCCCACCAAGTTAATGCTTTAACCCCTTTAATCCCTTTAAAAATTGTACGCCCGTTTTTACCCATAAATCTCGATCTATGCCCGCTTGGGCCAATAGGTTTTCTACCTGTTCTAGAAACTCGCGTGGGTCCTCCTCATATTTTCCCGTAAACTCGGGGGAAGGGGGTCGTACAATAGGCGAATAATTAAGTGGCCCGATCGCCATGTGCGTGTGCGAACGGGTCGATGATGAAGGAGACAAATCGCGTGTCGGTGGTGCGAATGTGTTCGGTTCGAAGTGCCCCGTGTGGTGTGGGCGCGCGTCTAAGTTGAAAGCCGCATCGTGCGTGTTCGCTCGAAGAAGCGATGGTGACGTGCGCGGAGTCTGACTGGCTAATCGCTGTAGGTTAAGCGCTTCGCGCTCCTCGATTTCAGTCAGGCGCTGCTGTAGGGCCGCGTCATTTTGAGTCGTGTTGCTGGGCCCAAAAGTTACGCGGCTCGGTTCGGACAGACGCGCGTAAGTAGAACGGTTGGTTTCCGTCGTTTCTCGCGTCATCTGTGCGGTGGCGAACGGATTACGTATAGTCTCGTTGTGTGTATCGCGGCTTACAATCGTTTGTGAGAGAGATCGTATTTCTTGCGTAATGCGAGACAGTGCTCTCTCCACTTCAGACATGCGCGCATCCATACGTGTATTAAGAGATATTTCGCGTAAACTTTGTCTTACTGCGCCTATCTCCTCCGTTGCGCGGGATATTGAACGCACCGTATATAAGTCATCGGTATACGCTGTGTTCACACTACCGTTAGGACGGCCGGTTGCCAGAGACCATTCTTGTAGAGATTCCTCTTCAGGGTCCTCTCGCGCCAGGTTAACCGGTCGGTCCGCGTATGTGGTTGGGTCGACGGTCCGGCATAACGCGGGGACTTCGTCNCAGACATGCGAGCGTCCATACGTGTATTAAGAGATATTTCGCGTAAACTTTGTCTTACTGCGCCTATCTCCTCCGTTGCGTGGGATATTGAACGCACCGTATATAAGTCATCGGTATATACTGCGTTCACACTACCGTTAGGACGGCCGGTTGCCAGAGACCATTCTTGTAGAGATTCATCTTCAGGGTTCTCTCGCGACAGGTTAAACGGTCGGTCCGCGTATGTGGCTGGTCGACGGTCCGGCATAACGCGGGGACTTCGTCTACCTGAGGCTCGCGTTCCATCGCGAGCGTCTCGTAATGAAGCGGCGGGCGTTCGGGCAGAATCGCGTTCGATGGGTCTAGCCCCTCACTGCGTAAACTATTCTCCAAGACTGCCAGCATATCGCTTTTTGTCGTGGGGCCGTTTAACTGCCTATAAGCGCATTCGCGCAATAATTCCCGACGGTTCATTTGAGAGAGAGTTTTACCGGTCATAGTGAACGTTCCTTACCGTATTTATCGAAAATAAACAAAAATAAATAAATGAAACGCACGCGCTTATTTGTTTTTGTTATTTAGAAATACGATATCGCCGATCGCGAGAATACGCGCTATGTGTTCACGTATGAACGTCGACAATGACGGCCGTTTGTATTATTATTATTGTTATCGTTATTATTGTGATTGTAATAATACTGCAATATTTTGTTGATAGTGGTGTGCTATAGCAAATGTAAATGGGAAATGAGATTAATACGATAGCAGTCGTAAAATGATTGTGGAGATCGGAAATAATAATACAAACGATTTTATGGGACCCGGTTATTAAATGTAACGATCGCTGTGGTATGATAACGTGTATGATCACCCTACCTGCCTAGCGGTTTTATCGAAACACTTAAATGATTGTGTTCGCGGCGTTGTGCAACTCAAGGTCGTCAGTGCGCGTGTATGTATAAATACGAAGTCGCCAGAAATCCACTCTTACCGTGATTAAAAATACACCGAAGGTGGAAATCTACTACTCGCGAGGTAGATAGTATTTATACGACCGGGTGGGAATTTCACTGCTGTCACCAGTGAAATAGAAGTTAAAAATATCCATAGTACGGGAAGGTGAGGAAAATTTCGCTGTCTCTTTTAAATAAAATTCAAAATTTATGTAATTAATATAAAATGTCAGCAGTATTTTCTTACCTTNTTTATCGAAACACTTAAATGATTGTGTTCGCGGCGTTGTGCGACTCAAGGTCATTAGTGCGCGTGTATGTATAAATACGAAGTCGCCAGAAATCCACTCTTACCGTGATTAAAAATACACCGAAGGTGGAAATCTACTACTCGCGAGGTAGATAGTATTTATACGACCGGGTGGGAATTTCACTGCTGTCACCAGTGAAATAGAAGTTAAAAATATCCATAGTACGGGAAGGTGAGGAAAATTTCGCTGTCTCTTTTAAATAAAATTCAAAATTTATGTAATTAATATAAAATGTCAGCAGTATTTTCTTATCTTATTAAAAAGTTAATCCGGTTTAGATCCAATGCCGGGGAGACAGTTGTTATGGTAAAAGATGGTGAGGAATGAAGTAACACCGGTTGTAGTTCTACTTGGCGTCGAGCCGTTTAATAAAATAATAAAAAAAAGAGAGTTGTAACACAAAAATAATATGCGAACAATGATAATAACACTAGTATTGCTTTGAATAATCGTTGACAAGAGAAAAATAAAAGTTACTCGAAATCGCGGTGGCGTTCTTGGTTGATCCGGTGGACGGCGTATAACAGTGTGTAAGGTGTCACGAAGAAGACTAACTGGACGTATTATTGCGGCGGGGTATTCGACGCTAGGCATTTGTTGGACTTTACACCACGACGATAACGCGTGTGTGTAACGGTCCGGTTTACAGTGTAGCGGTGGCTGAGAAGGAACTGATACGACCGCGGGGTGTCAACGTGTGATAACGCCGTGGCCGTGTCAAATCCAAGATCACAACAAGACCATGATAAGCCAATTCGAGTAAGATATCAAANATCCAAGAGCACAACAAGACCATGATAAGCCAATTCGAGTAAGATATCAAACAAATATTAGGAATCTTGTTCAAAGTAACAGTAGTTACGGTTTTCAATATGATCCAAATACTTATGATGTCGTCCTAAAAGCCATAAGTGTTTCTGAATTTAATGATTTGGTACAAAACCCAGCGTGGAGAAAATTAACAACGCAAGAAGGTAAAACTAAATTTTCACCCAGCCATCTGATACTTCCTCCGCCACGTGATATTGCGATGCTTAGAGCTCTTCACAACAAATACTTCTTGGATGGCGTTAACAACCATGCGTGTCACGATAAATTTCCCAGGGACAGGACGCACGAACGGACCAAACAACAGAAGAACACCACCGGTGTTTGAACGCTAATAATATCAACTCCAAAGGTGCATTGAGTATTTAATAAAACGTACGTTGAGGCTTCGCTATCAGGCCCACACAAACCCAACAAAAGAAATCTATGCCAAATCACTGGCTACGAGTCATTGGACTCAACGGTACGATCTAACGTCAACCGTGGATACAAACGTAATGACAGCAAGGTGCCGGTAGTGCCGGACACGATTGTTATCATTGCGACTGGTACTGGGCGATTTTAAGCTACTTGGAGCTTGACCGGGCTCACACGTAACTTTTGAACATATCTCATTTATGACGTATAATACTATGAGTTTATCGTAAAAATTGGGATCCATCAATGACATAGATGGCGAACCTATGGTACGCGCACACTATTTTAGTGACACACGCAACTGTGTAAAAGTTTGTCTTCAAAAACCGCTGGTCGTAGGACGTAGACTAAAATAAATTGAGATTACCACAATGAAATATTAAGTTTATGGTATTATACCTACACGCATTGAATTGAATATCTACACTGCTCAACAACTATTAATTTTATTACTTTTCGATAAGAAAATTTTATTCGATAAGAACTTTATTAGGTATATATTTATATAACGGATATAATGTGTAAAACTGGTCCACGGCTAGCGTTAGTCATTACTCATTCGTTGAATCGAATGTGTTTCATTTGTAAATTTTATCGTTGCCTTTGATTTGTCTGAATGTATGGTTTTGGCAGTTTTCATTATTGGTGAGTGTTATTTTTATAATAATTCAAAGGTTATATTTTTTAATAAATGATGTCAAAAAGTAAAAGTGGAAGATCATTTCACGAACAATGGACCGTAGATTATGGGTTAGTTCAAAAAAATAATAAAGAGTTATGTTGTTTATGTAATGAAACAGTAGTTAGTCGCAGTTTTAATGTAAAAAGACATTTTAAAACAATTCATACGGACATATTTTTTTTATCAACTGAAGAAATGTTGGAATTAATTTCGCAAAAATTGAAATGTTTTAAAAATCAATCAAATAATTTCAAAGCTGCATTTAAACCAAATAATATTTTAACAGCTGCTAGTTTTTCTGTATCCCACTGTATTGCAAAACATGGTAAACCAGTTTCTGATGGATAATACATTAAAGAAGTTGCTGCCGACGAATGTTGTACGATGTGAGGACCCGAAAATTAAACGAATTAGAAACGTTTACAGTGTCCCTCATAGCCGCCAAAAACGGTCACGTGGATTGTTTGCAATACGCCCGCGAGAATGGGTGTAATTGGAGTACGTGGACGACGCGTTTGGCGGCTATTAATGGTCACTTGGAGTGTTTGTACTATGCTCGTCAGAACGGATGCCCGTGTAATGACAGAGACCAAGTCTGCACCAAGCGCGATTATTAGAAAAGTGTTCACTGCTTAAATTATAAAGTATTGATTTTAAATGAATCCACTAATTTTTAAAACTGAAGAAATTTAATAAATTTTAAAGAAAAAGTATTACGAATGAACAACTTTTCAAAATCGTAAAAAAGTGTAAAGAAATAACATATCAGATTTTTTTTTACATTTATTTGCAATGTGATTTTAATAAACCACAATCTTTTAAAATAATAGATTTTTTGTGCATTTACTTGTTATAATTAATTAGTTGAATTGGGAATTTCATTGCGCTTAATTTATAGCAAATATTAGTTTTGACTAATAATTTACTAATAATTCATAATTGTTGCTCATTATGAAATTCATTGGTTTTTGCTAACCAACATTATGCATTTTATAATCTATACATTTTTCAGCTCGCTTCATAATTTTCACATTTACTGTTGTTGGACTTCGATATATTAGTTGATATTAAATATCATATTTAATACATTTTGGGTAAAACTAATCAATTAATTAATTTAGTATAATCAACCACCTGGTTTATATTTAGGGTTAAGTGCAATTATGAGCGTGATTCTTTATGAAATAAAGAACTGTATAGGAAATCGAAATTAGTACTTACACTAGCAGATATTAAAAAAATTGTAAAACTAGTCTTATATAGAGTGGCCCAGCACTCACTGACAACTTAAATAATTTTTGATTCAGTTAATATTTTTTGCTATTTTTTTTATATTTAATATACTTAAGGGCTATAATAATATTGCAATAAAAATAATTTTTATAATTAAACAAAAAAATTATAATTTTAAAAGTTTACGAGAAATGTTAAAATAAAAATTCAATATAGACATTTTTTAGAATAAATTTTAAGAAATAATTTGGTGAAAAATTTTCTCATCAATTTTTTGTAGTTAATCTTCTGTAACATTTAAAATTTTTTAAAAATTCGAATTTTTCTGTATTTATTCTACGGTATCAAACGCTGGCTATGTTTTATAAAAAAAGGACACTAGTAAACACAATTTTTTACACTAAATATGATTTTTCTATGAAAATTGTTGACGTTCTAATGATTTGCTTTAATTCAAATAAAAACATAAACAATACCTATTACTTAATAAGTAGTTTAACTCTTTAGAGATAAAACTACTTATTCTAACTAAAATTAGAATTTATTTATCATGAATCAAGATTTATATTATACTAAGTATAAGGTCTATATATTTACAAACTTGGTATTTATACGATGAGAAGAAATTTGATAAGGCAATTATTACTTACCACTCTCATTCAAAAGCGTAAGTAATTTTCATGGAAAAAGTGACACGCCTACAAATTATAGTAATCAAGAAAAGATAATGTTTTCATCTGACCTTTTCTAAACAAGTATTTCAGTGTTTAATACCGTAAAATAATACATGAAATTTCAAATTTTCACAAACTTTAAAACGCTATAGAATATTTACTACTGAATGTTAATAAGATATTTTTTTACCAAAATTTTTCTTAAGGTCTACTTTACAAAATAGCTATCTTGAATTTTTTTTTTACATTTTATTTAAAATTTAAATATAATTAATATTTTTAATAAAATGTAAAAAATTAATTATTGAGACATAATTATAGATCTATTTTATACCTATTATTTAAAAAAAAATCATAAAATATTACAAAATTGGACATAGGGAGTCACTTAAAAACTAAATACCACAAGGAACAATATGTTAAAAACAAAATGATTAAAAAAAGACAATTTAACATTGAACTCTTATCGATTATCGATGGCTGGCGGTTCATACAATGATAGAGTTGAATTGCTGTATCTAGATTGATGGACGGATCTTGTACGACACTGAATCACTTCACAAACAATTTAGTGTGGCGAATCGTAAAGATAATTGTACACATGATAAGTACTAGGGTACAGAATTGTTAGGAAAATTGAATAATGGCACGAGGAATCACAAAGGCGATTAGTCAATAAAGACGACTATAGGCTAATATGCACTATATGAACCATGTAGCATGGTGACGAAAATAAAAAATGTTTATTTTCGCTAACATTATTTGTGTGTAATAACACACACAGAGAACACGCGATTTTTACTTGTTTCCCGTAGGAAGCGCAATCGAACCAGTACTATAACGAAACTGAGACGTACAGTGATTACACCGATGAGTTCTCTCATACAACAGGTGGTGGTAATGCAAGAGGCGTTGCCAGTCATAAAATTTGTAATGAAACTCCCTCTTGTAACACCAATAGATTTGTTAAGTAATTGTTTTTTTTTAATTACACTAGAATTCTGAATATAAGAGATAACTTTTTATGCTCTTTTAATTTTTTTTTCAAGCCAATTTCTGATCTTATTCTTTTAGATTTAATTTTAAATGTAAAATAGGGAAACAATATAAAAAATTAAATAAATAAATTCATGTTATTAGGCAAAAAAAAAAAAAGTTTGAATTTCTTTTTAATCTGACTTTGCAACATTTTTATTATTACCTATTGATTAAAATAAAAAAAAAGTTTTTTAGATATTCAACACCTTTTCATGTTATTTTCTGTCATGAGTTCATGTGAAATCATGAATTTTGTGATCTCATTAGAATTAAAATCAGTTTAACTTCGATAAGATAACTTTGATGTACAAAAACCTTAGAAATATAATTGTCACTATTAAATTAAAAAATACGACTCTCAGTCTCGTTCATTTATTTTACAAACATAATTGAATAAAAACATCACTTCAGATTGATTTTTTAAAAAGAATAAAATAGAAGGATGNAATTACACTAGAATTCTGAATATAAGAGATAACGTTTTATACTCTTTTAATTTTTTTTTTAAGCCAATTTCTGATCTTATTCTTTTAGATTTAATTTTAAATGTAAAATAGGGAAACAATATAAAAAATTAAATAAATAAATTCATCCTATTAGCCAAAAAAAAAAAAAGTTTGAATTTCTTTTTAATCTGACTTTGCAACATTTTTATTATTACCTATTGATTAAAATAAAAAAAAAGTTTTTAGATATTCAACACCTTTTCATGTTATTTTCTGTCATGAGTTCATGTGAAATCATTTGGATTTTGTGATCATAGGATAATCCATAACAAAATTTATGCTTAATAGTGATTTTATTTATTTCTTATCTGTAAAATTAGAACTCATTAGAATTAAAATCAGTTTAACTTCGATAAGGTAACTTTGATGTACAAAAACCTTAGAAATATAATTGTCACTATTAAATTAAAAAATACGACTCTCAGTCTCGTTCATTTATTTTACAAACATAATTGAATAAAAACATCACTTCAGATTGATTTTTTAAAAAGAATAAAATAGAAGGATGAAAGTTTTGTCACGTAAGTTTATTTTAAGAAAAAAACTCAAGGTTTAAAAATGACACTCGTTTAATGACACCACCTTCATTAAGGGTGATGTTGAAAATTTTTTAAATCCATTGTGAGCACATTGGACTCCATTAATCCATATTTAAAGATAATATTCTGTCATAAA
The DNA here is from genome assembly GCF_025091365.1 of Daktulosphaira vitifoliae. Classification (NCBI taxonomy): domain Eukaryota; kingdom Metazoa; phylum Arthropoda; class Insecta; order Hemiptera; family Phylloxeridae; genus Daktulosphaira; species Daktulosphaira vitifoliae. The sequence goes on along the minus strand of NW_026099575.1, from coordinate 13,089,082 downwards.
TTTCCTACGTTTTAAGCCTGAGAACATATTTTTGCTTTTGAATATGCCTATGCAGAAATGATATTACGGTCACCGAAAAGGGCGACAACCGATCTTACAATTTTGAAAGATTATGAAATTTCTGAAATTTTTTGATGTAATGCAATTGTTTTGCTGCTCATATGATATCTAGCACCATCTTGTTGAAACCAAGCAACTGAAAGTTTTCACCGTCACTCCAACCTTAATTTATGTAAATAGTTAAAAGATTCGACGTAATTAACAATCTGGTTAATGATTAAANACGACTCTCATTCTCGTTCATTTATTTTACAAACATAATTGAATAAAAACATCACTTCAGATTGATTTTTTAAAAAGAATAAAATAGAAGGATGAAAGTTTTGTCACGTAAGTTTATTTTAAGAAAAAAACTCAAGGTTTAAAAATGACACTCGTTTAATGACACCACCTTCATTTTTGACACACCCTTAAGGGTGATGTTGAAAATTTTTTAAATCCATTGTGAGCACATTGGACTCCATTAATCCATATTTAAAGATAATATTCTGTCATAAATTTCCTACGTTTTAAGCCTGAGAACATATTTTTGCTTTTGAATATGCCTATGCAGAAATGATATTACGGTCACCGAAAAGGGCGACAACCGATCTTACAATTTTGAAAGATTATGAAATTTCTGAAATTTTTTGATGTAATGCAATTGTTTTGCTGCTCATATGATATCTAGCACCATCTTGTTGAAACCAAGCAACTGAAAGTTTTCACCGTCACTCCAACCTTAATTTATGTAAATAGTTAAAAGATTCGACGTAATTAACAATCTGGTTAATGATTAAAACAATTATACCTAACATTATTATAAGGTTTTCATTTAATAGTACATTTTTTTCTATTCGGTGATTTTTGATTAGAATTTTTTGTTTATGCTTTTTCATTGATTTCTGAAAGACTGTATTCAATAATGCACATGCTAAATTTTTTCTAAAAACTATTATAGATACATATTTTATTTTTATGTAATTACAGTAATATATATAAAGAAAATAACTGAACAATATAGTATTTTTAACTCTATATAATTCAAAAAGCATATCCTTCCATATAATTATTATACTTTTATCATTGTTGGTATTTATACAGTNATTGAATATGCCTATGCAGAAATGATATTACGGTCACCGAAAAGGGCGACAACCGATCTTACAATTTTGAGAGATTATGAAATTTCTGAAATTTTTTGATGTAATGCAATTGTTTTGCTGCTCATATGATATCTAGCACCATCTTGTTGAAACCAAGCAACTGAAAGTTTTCACCGTCACTCCAACCTTAATTTATGTAAATAGTTAAAAGATTCGACGTAATTAACAATCTGGTTAATGATTAAAACAATTATACCTAACATTATTATAAGGTTTTCATTTAATAGTACATTTTTTTCTATTCGGTGATTTTTGATTAGAATTTTTTGTTTATGCTTTTTCATTGATTTCTGAAAGACTGTATTCAATAATGCACATGCTAAATTTTTTCTAAAAACTATTATAGATACATATTTTATTTTTATGTAATTACAGTAATATATATAAAGAAAATAACTGAACAATATAGTATTTTTAACTCTATATAATTCAAAAAGCATATCCTTCCATATAATTATTATACTTTTATCATTGTTGGTATTTATACAGTAAAATAATCATTATAAGATTTTGACATACACTTAACTTCATCAGTGCCATTATAGTATGAAAATATAATGTTATAAAAACATTATTTTTTATCAATTTTAGAGCCATATGATATACGTTCTGTAATTTTAAGTTATTTGCCACTTAAAATGTGCAATCTGTTAACCCATAATTTCTGACTGCTTTTATTCCAAGTATTCCACAACTTCTTTAAATCACACATCAGACTATAGAATGTAAACCCATTTTAAAATATAACTTGTAATTTTTGTATATAAATAATTTCTGGAAGTTTTATGAAAATATTTCCACTTATTCTCAGTTTACTTGCCAAATCAACTGTTTATTAGCTTCGATGCGAAGCTGAATTGGTATTAATTTTATTATGATGTATTTTTTTTTTGTGCTGTTACCGCTTTTTCTTAGCTCTCACCGAACCGATTTTTTTCAACGATACGTCAAAAGATCACAAATCGTATCTAGTCATTACTCTCAAAAATTGAATAAAATTCCCTCATTCCCCGTAAATGGGGGAAATCTCTAAAAAAATTACAAATTTAAAAATCGTTATTTTTGACATTTTTTCAATTTTTTTTTTACTTAANCTTAAAATGTGCAATCTGCTAACCCATAATTTCTGACTGCTTTTATTCCAAGTATTCCACAACTTCTTTAAATCACACATCAGACTATAGAATGTAAACCCATTTTAAAATATAACTTGTAATTTTTGTATATAAATAATTTCTGGAAGTTTTATGAAAATATTTCCACTTATTCTCAGTTTACTTGCCAAAACAACTGTTTTTTAGCTTCGATGCGAAGCTGAATTGGTATTAATTTTATTATGATGTATTTTTTTTTTGTGCCTGTTACCGCTTTTTCTTAGCTCTCACCGAACCGATTTTTTTCAACGATACGTCAAAAGATCACAAATCGTATCTAGTCATTACTCTCAAAAATTGAATAAAATTCCCTCATTCCCCGTAAATGGGGGAAATCTCTAAAAAAAATACAAATTTAAAAATCGTTATTTTTGACATTTTTTCAATTTTTTTTTTACTTAAAACTGCCATAACTCTTTTAAAAATGACCAAATCTATATAATATTTTATTATAGATACAAGAAGTATTTACCTATTATTTTGTATATTTTTTTTATAAATCTGACATTTAACCTGCCCACAGGGGTGGATTTAAAAAGACAACTTTTTCAACTTACCTTTTAAAAATACTCCAAAAATACTAACACTTTTATATATATCTTAAATTAAAGTTAATGGAACATACTTAATTATGGAAAAAAAAATTTTGGATTTTAAAATTTAATAAAAAAAATACGATTTTTGTAAAAAATTTCAATAATTAAATATTAAATATCAATTTTATACTATATTTAATTGCTATAATAAATTTGTATTCGTATATTTCACTTATAAATAATAAAACTTGTAATCAGAATATAAATAAAGAAATAGGAGATGATGTTGCTTTTGGAATAATCCACTTATTTTTTTAAATTAAACACTATCTACAGATTTGCAACGAAGCGTTTTTTACTGGTCCCAACTATGCAACGTCCTCACTGTGCTGCGTTTTTTACCTATATTTATATCAAAATCATGTATTATTCTACTCTATGATAATAAAACATTTGATGCTTTATTATATTGTGATTTTGAGGAGGATAATTATTTTATTCACAATATTGAATTCTTCTACATTAATTGATCTAATGTTTTTTGACAGAGCATATATAAAAGATCCTATTAACAACATATTGTATTTATTATTTCTAAATAAGTGTCAGTCTTTCCGGAACATTTTCAAAAGTTAAGTTGAATAAGTTATATTTAGTAAAAAAGTTAACTTTTTGAAACCCTTATTGTGGGCTGTTAAAGGGTCAAATGTTCACAAAAATATATAAAAATAATAGGTAAATATCTAAGGTATCTATAAAAAAAAAAAATTATAATGATTCGGTCATTTTTAAAAAAGTTAAGGCATTTTTAAGTAAAAAAAATTGAAAAAATATCGTAAATTAGCGTTTTTGAAATTTGCAATTTTTTGGGGGATTTCCCCCGTTTACGTGGAACGAGGGAATTTTTTTTTCAATTTTTGAGGGTAATGTCTTCGACTAGATACGGTTTGTGATCTTTTGACATATTGTTCATCAAAATCGGTCCAGCGAGCGCTGAGATTGAGCGTTCACAGACAAAAAAAAAAAACACATAATAGTAAAATTAAGCTAAAAAGCTTTGACTATCTAAAAATATCAAACATTTTTTTGATGTGTAATAGAAATTTGTCCATAAATCTCTAAAACAAATATCATAACTTGAAATTTATAATAAAATAAATAAATAATATTATTTTCATGCAAATATGTCTGTGCTAAATAAAATTTTAACACGATTCCAATTTACGTTTAAATAAATGTCAAATACCTTTCAGGTAGTTCAGTTTAAGAAAAATTCAAGTGTTAATTTTCTGACTTAAATATACCTTTTTTTTAGTTATACAGAATAAAAAAATGTTTTTTGCTACAATTTTAGTTGCAATAATAATTAGTTATTGTAATGAAACACACGGTGTTTCTGAAGACGCATTATTGTTTCTGAGAAACGAACCTGTATTATACTCGGAAGATGGAATTGTTTCGTTTGGATACATAATCCAGAAAGCATCGAAATTTGATGATAATACTCGGGTTGTCAAAATAAGGGAAGGTCTAAAAGGCGCTGTAGAATCACGAGTATACAAATATTTTCTTGCATTGTCCGTTTACTGTTTAGAAGCATTGAAATTTAAGCGATTAGATATTTTTTCTGTTAACACAGCTAATATTGTGTTTAATACAATCAATGGCATTATTCAAAATTTGGGAAATCAAAATTCTACCATATTAAATGAAGTTACTAGTCATTATTTTCAAATATTGAGTTATAAGAATAATATTGGGTTCTAGTTAAAAAGTATAATTCAATAATCTTTAAATTTATTTAATCTATACAAGGGCTATGAAAACATTGGAAATGATCTTGATATATCAAGACTCAGTATTTCTAACGTTAAACCAGAATTCATAGATGTATATAAATCAATCCTACAGTTAATCCAACATCACAACGTTGAATTAGATATTAGTTATGCGTTTTTTCAAAATGATAATTTAAATTTGGACAGGGTTATTGATTTTCTATTTAAAATTCAACGTTGTATGATTTTTGAATTGGGTACATACCTGCAATAAAAGGCTGGATGTATTGTTTCTTTATAAAAAAATATATCGTTTAATAATAATTTAATATTTTTCATTTTAATCATCTATTTACAAATTTTATAATTTTGATGTTGATTTTTAATAAAATTTAAATTTTGTTAGAATGTAGCAAAATCATATGATAACTTGTAACTATTATGATAACCTTAAATAAATTTAATAAAGAGGTATCTATAAAGTATTTATTGTTAAAGAATAGAATTGATTCATGCATTTTTTAAAAAGTTATAGTATCATAATGTAAAATAATGTAAAATATAATATCAAGAAATTATTCAAAAAAATAGCATATTTTTGCATACGATAGTCAGTCTCTAATTTTCTAATCCAATTTTGATTAGAGTACCCTTGGAAAATATTGAATACTGTGGTATCCCCCTTTTCATGTGTACTAAAGAGCATAGTTTTCGTCATACATTGTATAACAATAAAAAATTGCATTTTTTTAATTTTTAATTAAAGCTGAGAAGGTATTAATTTTACCATGTGTGTTTATTTATTTTTTTTTGTGTCTGTCACTACTTTTTCTCAGCTCTCACTGGACCGATATCTTTCAACAATACGTCAAAAGATCACAAATTGTATTTAGTTGAATACATTACCCGCAAAAATTGAAAAAATTTCCCTCGTTCCCCGTAAATGTAGAAAATCTCCAAAAAAATTACAATTTTTATGATCGATAAATTTTGTCATTTTTTTCAATTTTTTTTCTATAAACTTCCATACATTTTTCCAAAATTAACAAATAAACATAATTTTTTTTATATTAAAACCTTAGATATTTCCCTTTCATTTGATATCATTTTTTTTTGAAAATCTAACACTTATTCTGCTCACAGGGGAGATTTAATATAGCAACTTTTTTACAAAAACTAACTTTTTTAACTTGACTTTTGAAAATGTTCCGGAAATACTGTGTCCTTTAAATATATATCATATTAAAGCTTATGTCATGTACTATAGAATTAAAAAAAAAAAATTGTCCCGACGACCTTCCTTCTATGCGCAAATGGCTACCGTATTCAAAAATATGCTATTTTTATGTTAAAATCCTGGGTTTTGTATTTTATTTTATTTTAAAATATCTTATAAGGGCAATACACTGACTTTTATGAACGATATATTATTTAATTAACATAGAATACAGTTCATAAGACATAAGAAATTAAATTTTTAATTAAAATTTTATTACATTTATAAAGTCGAAAAAGTAACTTTTAAATTTGATTTAGCTTAAATTACAAATTTTATCATGAAATGAGAGCGACGAACAGTTGCCGAATTGGTAACACTAGTGTCTTTCACGCTTAGGGTACGAAGTGTAAATTCGCCTGTGATAATTTATATTTTGAATTTTTTTTTTTGAGTTAAAAAGCAATTTTAAAATAATTTATTTTTATCGCATTTTGATTCAGTAACTTCAATAAATATCAAAAATCCCATCACTATTGTCTCCCCTCTTGAGAAGATATTTCTTATGCATATTATTATTTTACTATGTGGTTTTTTTTGTGACTACGATTTATTTTGACAACCCTCACTCGATTTGACGTAAAATATATAATTTATTATTCGGACCAACCTTATTTGAATTTATTTGTAAAATTAAACTTTTATATAATGCTTAAATGTTTTTCTTTTTATTTGAAGCATATATTTGTTTTATTCTTAAAAGTTTTATACGAGATCTAAGCAGTGTTGGTTTTAGAAAGAACTGGAACAACTAGTTAACAAGTGCACGATATTTGTCTTAAAATTTATGCAGTTATATTTTTTTATATTAATTCGAATTGAGACCATCCGATATAATTTATTGAAAAGTAATTAAAAATTTCGTGAATCTCAAAAAATGTTTAAATAAACAAATTATACATATTTTTATTCCAAAAATACGACGTACCTCAATATTAAAAATAATATTTAAATGTAATTTTCAAATTAATGATGCAAGACGATAACAAAAAAAANATCTCTCTTGTAAAATTTATTTTTTCGGGTTTTGTTATTTTTGCTAGTAGGTGATGTGGTAAGACCAATTTGTCATACTTAGTATAGCTTTATATCACAAATTTTTTTACTAAAATTATTAAATAAATATATTATGTTTGAAAAAAAAATAACTCACCAATATAAATAAACTAGACTAATTACGTATTAAGTTTATTTAAGGTTATCATAATAGATTACAAGTTATCATATGATTTTGCTACATTCTACCAAAATTTAAATTTTATTAAAAATCAACATCAAAATTATAAAATTTGTAAATAGATGATTAAAATGAAAAATATTAAATTTCTGTTAAACGGTATATTTTTTTAAAAAGAAACAATACATCCAGCCTTTTATTGCAAGTATGTACCCAATTCAAAATTCATAAGTTGTTGTATTTGACATAGAATATCAATAACGTTGTCCAAATTTAAATTATCATTTTCAATAAATGCATAACTAATATCTAATTGAACATTGTGAGGTTGGATTAACTTTAGGATTGATTGATATACATCTTTGAATTGTGGTTTAACGTTAGAAATACTGAGTCTTGATATATCAAGATCATTTCCATTGTTTTCATAGTCCTTGTATAGATTAAATAAACGTATACAATAATAAATTATATTATTTAACTTGGACTCAATATTAGATTCAGTTGAACTCAATATTTGAAAATATTGTCTAAAAACTATGTTTAATATTTGTTTAATAGGTTTTGAATTGTCCATATTTTCCAAATTTGGAATAATGCCATTGATTGTATTAAACACGTTATAAGCTGCGTCAACAGAAAATTTAGTTGATTGTTTAAATTGCAATGCTTCTAAACAGTAAACGGACAATGCAAGAAAATATTTGTTTACTCGTGATTCTACAGCGTCTTTTAGACCATTATTTATTTTGACATTTCGAGTAATATCATCAAATCTCGATGCTTCCTCGATTATGCATCCAAACGAAACAATTCCACCTTCTGAGTATAATACAGGTTCGTTTCTCAGAAACAATAATGCGTCTTCAGAAACACCGTGTGTTTCATTACAATAACTAATTATTATTGCAACTAAAATTGTAGCAAAAAACATTTTTTTATTTTGTATAACTAAAAAAATGTATATTTAAGTCAGAAAATTAACACTTGAATTTTTCTTAAACTGAACTACCTGAAAAGTATTTGACATTTATATAAACGTAAATTGGGATCGTATTAAAATTTTATTTAGCACAGACATATTTACATGAAAATAATATGATTTATTTATTCTATTATAAATTTCAAGTTATGATATTTGTTTTAGAGATTTATGGACAAATTTCTATTACACATCAAAAAAATGTTTGATATTTTTAGATAGTCAAAGCTTTTTTTTATATAAATTACTTATTTCTAATTTTACATATTTATTACTTGATTTAAATACCATTTAAGTTCCTCATATTTCATAGAAATTTTTCTTGATATTGTCAATAGCGATATCCTGTTCCTGATATCCTGTAGACGATTCATTTGATACTTATTCTTTTAACTAGTACTTAGAAAAAGGGAAATCTATGAAAGCTCGTCGCAGTAAATTCAAGCTTTTTTTACCAGCACAAATTAAAATAGTCTTAATAAAAGAAAACTAAGAATATTTAACTAATTAATTCCTGCTCTAAATTTACATTTCAATTTCTAAAAAAACGATGTGCTCTATCTATTTTTTCTATTATTAGATTTTGGTACAATATGTGCAACTAAAAAAGAGCTTAATTCCTAGACAAATAATCACCCTAAAATATAAAAAATTATACACGCTGTGTTTTTTTAAGAAAAATACCCTAATTTTTTTGTTAAATAATGATTTTTTTTATAAAAATGTACATATTAAACATTTATTATTTTTATAAATTGTTATGGTTATCTAGTTTATTGTAAGAAATAGTTATTTCTAAGGATAGATTTAGGAACAACTATAAAATTAGATGAAAACGTATTAATATGAACAAAATAATTATTCTTATGAATAATTATTGTTCAAGACAAGAAAAAAAATCATCATAGTGATAAATATATCATAGATTCAATAGTAATGATATATTTATCAAATTGAACAATGAATTTATTAAATAGATCGAGGTTTTTCTCTGGGTGTATGTTTCTAAATTATTGGTATAATAGTTTACATTATCAAATATAGTTAAAATTTGTATGATGTACATCGCAGGTTCATTGTGCAAATATTGCCTGAAAGAACATCTGTAATGTAATATAGGGAACTTTGGTCACCCCTCCCCTCACCCATTCACCATACTTCGAGAGGTGGTGAATGGCGTGGTCTTTGGGGGGAGTAGTACATCTAAAAAATACAGTAAATTATTATAATTATTTAAAAAAAAAACATAATTGTTTAATTTGTTACAATGAAAATATTAAAATTAAGTAAGTAACTTATGCAGTATTGGAATTTTTGAAAAGTATTCAAGTCTTCTTTTTGAATCAGTTTATATTTCCCAATAGCTGCTATGATTTCTTTGTCAGTTGTATCTTTTATTTTGATTTTCTTCAAACCTCTGCAATTCGCTAAACATAAAAATATTATGTATATCCAATTTTTATCTAGTTTTGTAAAGTCATATTCAGAGTGATTCATTAAGGATATGACACTCATTTTCTTTGAAATTATTAAACATTTTTTATTTTTGTAAAGGAAAATATTGAATCATTTAAAATTTCTATAATAATATGTAGTTAAATAATTTTTTTTTTATCCCTTTAGGGATAAAAATACCTTAACATTTATTTTCTTGTGATAGCCTAAAACACGGACCATCCGGTACTCGCGAAAAATATAGTAACTCAAAACTTTATAAATTTTTATGTTAAACACTTATTTATTTTTAATAAATAATGATAGAATTTTAAAATATGAAAAATTGAAAGGAATGTATGATAAAATGAGAGTTACTTTCATTCGGAGTGTGATTTAAGGGCTATGAAATAATGTAAGTCTTAACTATTATTAATTTGAAATCTACTTGATATTTTTTCTTTGTTTTTAGAATAACTTCAGTGACAGTATTAAGTAGTAATTGATAAATAAAATAACGCATATTTTACTTTTAATTTACAACTTTACAAGTAAAAATTCCGAAAATGATGATCACAATTATTACGTAACGATGTCGAGTGTGCGATTAGAACAGACTAGATTGTAAAGGATTGCTCTGCCTTTTTTAATATTTTGTATCCCCAAAAATCATCATTGTCTTATTCTTACAATGTAATTGTTTATTGATAGGTAAGCATAAAATATAAAAATTATTACAGATGAATAGTATACAATTCATTTTGACATTTTATTTAACGTTAATATAGTTCTTTACACTTAAGATTAGGGATGGCATATTGCGTTTAATTATTTTGATTAGAGTAAAAATACGACAAGTATAATTGATAGATTTCTTCTCGATAAAGAATGATATTAAAAGTGACTAATAATTGATTTATGACTGAAACGTGTATAATATGATTAGACAGTATGCGTTTATTAAATATTTCTCCTAGTTCTTTATTTAATTTTTTTTTTTTATAGCCTTTATTAAAATAATAATTAGCTCAAATAAAAGAATCAGGTTATTCTAAGATTATGAATATAATGTATAAATAGATGTGTTGAATATAAGAGAGCATAGATATACAAGATTTTAAAAGAATAGAAAATTCTGATTGGTGTATTAAGTAACCAGTAGTTGTATAAAGTATGAACTATACTGAAAGTATGATGAAAAATGGTAATTCTTGCTATGTTAGTTGCAATATTCAAGACAACTCAGAATATGAAGATTTTTCTTCTTTGTTACCCTTGAATAATGAGGAAGACATAAAAATATTTGAACATAAACTTACTGATGTCTCCTTCAAAACAAAAGCCGTAAGTGANCATAAACTTACTGATGTCTTCTTCAAAACAAAAGCCGTAAGTGAAATTTGATGAGTTGTTTTTGTTTAGACTATTTTGTAATGATCTACACATTTTTATTGTGTTATCTTACTTTTTGTATTCTTCTTATTTATTAATGGCCAATATGACTCAATTTTATTATTATTAAGGTATACTTTTTTTTTTAATATTTCTTTACTTATATTTAATTAAAGTTCCCTCGATTTATATAACAAGTGCTTTAATGTCATTTTTATAACAAATTTGTTTAAAAATAAATAACACCCCTATTAATTTGTAACTGTAGAAAAACTAAATAACCAGTTGGTACGAGATCAATAAATAGGTGCTTAAGTCCTTTTTTTATTAGTTAAACACATTTGTTTTTTCAGCAGTGAAACTTGATGGGGTTTAATTTGAGTACCACCAAAATAAACTTTCAACTTGAAAATTGTTTTTTTTTTTTAATTTTTAATTTTTTAATTGTCAATTTATAATGGATAAACAAAAGTTTTGGGTGCTTACTCTTTAGTATATCTTTATAATGATTATAACCATCAATTTAATTTTTAGATTATGGAATTGACAAGATTAAACAGAAATACTTTGCCGAGCACTGTCTGCAACATTATGGGCTATTTATTTTGTGATGCTGTTTTAACATTGTATAGTTACAAATAAATATTGTTTAAATTAACTTTTACTTTTTGTAAAAATTTTTTAATTTCTTTATTAAAAATCTTTAAAAGTTGTATTTTCTGATTTTATAAAATCAGTATTATCGCGGCAGTATTTAAAAATGAAAATGTTTTAATGTGTTGATATAATATAATAAAGTGTTATTGAATTTGTTGTATTGGAATTTTATTTTATTTTTTAGTTCCTTAGGACACCTACATTTGATTTTAAACATTAGTATGCGAAATAAGTTTTTGTTTAATGGTTAAAATTATATTTTTTTATCAAAAATAATTGTTAATAATTATAAATAATAGCCAGATTTTTTAATAAACAAAATATTATTATTGTTGAATAATATTAACTAAACCTTAAAATTATATTATTTTAATATTGTTAAATTTTTAACATTTTTAAAATGTTATTCTGGTGGCCAAATGATAACTAATTAATATTTTTATGACATTTTTATATTGCAATTTGAATCAAAATAAAATGATTATTTAATAATATTATTTCAATTTTAATATTTTTAAAATGATGATGAATTATTTTTTTGCTATCTGGGTTATTGTATGAGATAAGCGCGTTTAGCCGGTGCGTACCGGTTTCTTTTATTGTAGTGATAGTAATAAAAGGATGAATTCGTCATCGTTATGGACGGCACGACGCGCACGCCAAAATATGTATACAAAATAAAGTATTACACACTAAGTTAAAAGTTTTAAGGTTTATCTCGTTCTTATTAAGTAGATAGCTAAAAGTAAACGTATTATACAGTCCACTCTGAGACCGAAACAACGTTCTCTTTGAAAAGCTGTACTTGTGTTTAAGAGGACGGAATTTAGTCAATCAGTTCTCTATGTCTGTAGAAATAAGACAAGTTAAATAAATTTCATAGTATTGTTAGTTTTAATTTGTTATTTAATTATAAGTTATTACGTGTATAATATTTAATTTTAATAAACATGGTATAATATTTAACAGATTTTCATTGTATTTATTCTAGTAATGCATTTATCAAAATTTCACTCGTACCTATCGTTTTTTGAAAATAAATTATTTTTGATAAAATGAATTTGAGATATTTAAATATTTGAACAACATAATCTTGTTATGTTTATAACATTTTTANACTAAATATTTGAACAACATAATCTTGCTATGCTTATAATATTTTTAAATGGAAAAATTAAATTTTTTTCAACATAACTTTTGTTTTAGAAAATGAACAATAAAATTGATTTATATGGTTAAGTAGAGTACTACTAATCATAGACATTTAATAAAGGTAAAATGAGCAAGGGAACCAGTAGATTTATGGCTTTTATGTTTCATTATTACATAACTTGTTCCATTAGTAAAAAACAAGCTCTATTGCAAGTTAATTTTGACATTTGGACACCCCATTCACCAATTATCAAATAGTTTTTCTGATATAATATGAAAGACATTTTTTTGAATTTTTGAATTTTTAAAGGAGGATAACATTAAATAAATAAAAAAAAAACTACAAAATTTTTTAGACAAAAATTTAACAGTTTGTATCTCAATTATCTGAATTGTTAATAAATTGTATAACTCTTAAAAAGTCTACTATTCATTTTATATTTGCTATTTATTTTTGGTAAGTAAATTAAAATAAAAATGTGTTCTTATGACTAAACTTCTACGTCAGCTGCAATTATATTTCAAGGGTAAGAATATAAATAAAAATAACTATTCTATCAAATTTAAACTCATAAATTTAATGTAATTTTAGAATATTTGAGTCGGCAATTTTTAAAAAAGAAAAAATGCAAATAAAAATAAGATTTCAAACTATGATATTAACGTAGAAATTTCATTAAGATTCAATTTTTATTTAAAAAAACAATAAAAAAATGATAAAGAACTTTTTATTAAAAATGTTCTTGTGAATATAAAGGTGGAAAAAAATATAATTTGGCCTTATTATTACTAACTTGGGATATTTTTTTATACATCTAAAATTTTTTTAATTTTTGAAGAAAAAAGTTCAACTAGATAAAATTCAGGTATTTTTTGATGTCTAAATTAACAAAATCGGTCTAACTGAGAGTATAGAAATTTTATGCATAAACGCAAAAATCACATAATGGTGAATATAACACCTTGGCTTCCAATCGAGGCTACAAATCTTTACAATAAATGAAATTAATTACATGAATCACCATTAAAAAATTCTTAAATTTGTCTTTAAAATACTTTAAATGAGATGAGATCTCTATGAGAGCTGTCTAACTTTCATAATTTTGTGGCGGTCGAATGTTCTAGAGCGTTCCGCCGCCGCCTCTAGAAGATTCCTCTGACAATTTAAGGGCAAGATCGTCGCTCCAGTCAATCAATCGATCAGTCAATCACTTACGCATTCTGTCTTAAACGCGCTTCGTCTCTCGCTGTTATTTGTTAGTTCGTTGTAATATAGTATAGTTGTTATTAAACCGTAAAAGTGTTTATTAATTCTATATATTACACCTCACTACAATTTGTTTATACAACACTAGATAGCATGGTATATTCGAAAACAACATAATATTCAAAATTTACTGTACCCTATTAAGTATTTAATATCTTAATTCACTTTATTTTATTCAGCCCCGAGAATTTCATGCACAATAAAAGTGACTTCTTCATCGATAATAACAAGGCGTTTTTGATCGGATATGCTGAAAGATAATATAATCGTCTATCTAGTATCGTATCCTATAATCGTATCTAGTTGAAGACATTACCCTTTAAACATTAAAATTTTTTCCTTTGTTCTCCGTAAATAGAGGAAATTCATTTAAAAATTACAATTTTTAAAATCTGTAAATTTCGACGTTTTTTAAAATTTTTTTATAAAAATTGCCACAACACATCGAAAAATAAATAAATAAAATAATTTTTTTTATATTGAAATTGTAAGCAATTCCCTTTTATTTGATATAATTTTTTTCAAAATCTTTACCCACTCACAAGAAGGGATTCAAAATAGCGACTTTTTTACAAAACTCAACATTTTCAACTTAACTTTTAAAAATGTTCTGGAAATACAGCGTCCTTTAAACATAATTAATTTGACTTATGTTACATACAATAAATTAAAAAAAAAAATTTGTCTCAACGTTTTATCTTCTACATGCAAACGGCTGCCTTAGTTAAAAAAATGCTATTTTTGTGTTAAAATTTTCAATTTTCAACTTTAAATTGCTATAACATTTCTAAATATGTATGTAACAAATTTTTTTTTCTAAATACATTATGTATATACTTTTCATCCGTCATGCCTTTTTTTTTAATCGGGAAATTTTCTCTTATACAGAGGGCGTCCAAAACTTAAAACATACGTATAAAAAGTAGACTTTGACAGTTTTACAGTAACTTTATGTTTTCATTCAAAGTGTCTTACAAACTATTACTATGAATAGTTCATAAAATATATTTGCTCATGTTACTTTTTTAACTCAAGTTTACAATTCTACCATAATATATCTCTATTTTTTCAATTCAAGAATAATAGATTAAATTTCATTATTCTTGAATTATGACGATGTCTCAGTATGTTTAACGAGCAACCGTACTAACTCATCCGAGTGGGAAAAAAAGGACTTAAAGAACATGAAAAAATGTGTGAAAAGTTTAAGGAGGCTCGCGTTGTTTTATCACAGCACAACTCTGATCTTTCAATACTACGTTTTAATAACACAAGATGAGAAGAACCAATACCATTAGTATTAACCAATTTACGCTGATATGGAAAGTTTACTTGTTCGAACGATGGAACAAATATCGGATAACTCTATGATTATACAAAAACATGAACCAACGAGTTATTGTTTTTACGTAGTGTGCAACTCCAATATATTACCATAAAACAAGAGTCATGAATTACCGGAGGAATCATTAATGTATCGTGGACCAGATGCTCCTAAACATTTTGTATTAGTGTTGGTGGCTATTGGAAAACAAGTATCAGATATCATGAAAATTAGCATCGAGATTAACCCTCTAACTTCTGAGGAACAACATCATTTCGATACCACAAAACATTGTGACTCGTGTTTAATAGAGTTTACCGATAAAATAGTAAAAGTCAAGGACCATAACCAATGGACGGAAAAATTTCGAGCTGTTTTATGCCACAAATGTAATTTACAACGACGATATACCCCTTTCATTCCAGTTATCATGCATGGTCTTTCAAACTATGACTCGTACATACCATACGTACATAATACCAGAAATAGCTTACGACGATAAAGATGTTAGTGTTATAGCATAATCTGAAGAAAAATATATTTCGTTTAGTAAGACAATAAGCGATTATTTTCAACTTCAATTTATAGATTCATATCGATTTCTGCAAAAGAGTTTGTATCAACTTACAACCACATTGACTTTACCTGATTTTGCAAATACATTAAATATCTTTAAATCGTTGGAGCTGGTCACACGGATATCTGTTTTCCCATACGAATACGTAGACAGTTGGGAAAAACTCCAAGAAATACAGCTGCCGGTACGCGAAAATTTTTACAGTTCCATTACGAAATCTACAATATCTGAAGAGGACTGTGAACATGCAAAAAAAATGTGGCAACACTTTTAATGCAAAACTCTCGGCGATTATAGTGAAAAGTATTTATTTGTCGACGTTATGGTATATTGTTCATTTTTTAGTAATTAACAATTATAAATACATTTATTTTTTTTAAGTACTTGCTGACATATTTGAAAAGTTTCGCATGGAGATTTGAAAAATTATTCCCTGGATCCCACTCATTATTACTCATGTCGAGCCCTGTCATTTGACGCTATATTAAAATACACTGATATCCACATTGAATTGATAACAGACCGAGATATGTTATTAATGTTTGAATTGGGATATGTGGAGGTTTGACACAAGTATGTGTGATTATTAAAAATAAAAATATATTTTTAATAATATTTATATTTATATTATTATACACACATATACATATATATATATATTATATTTAATATAGGTCAATCAGCGGTATGCTCGAGCTAATCACCCAGACATCGCCGACTACAATCCCAATATTCTACATAAATATCTGCAATACCTAGATGCTACAATTTTATATGGAACAGTTTTTTTTTTTTTTTTATTAAAACCGATGCCTATTGGAAATTTTGAATGATCAATTATGAAAAAATATCTGTTTGAATACTTCGACACTTCCAACTATCTCATCGATCATCCATGCTGCAAATGTAGTCAAGGTGGCGATCGCACTCAGCCGTAAAGGCAATACAGCGATAAGCACGGGTAAAAGTTTTTATCTACAAACATCCGGTTGTAAGACATACAAAAAGTACTAAATTCGACGGCGGAGAAAGGATAAAAACAAAAACGATCGGCACAAAAAATTAATTTTGCAGCTACCCGATCGTGCCTTGTATGATGTTGACATTGTAAATTTCGGTAACTGTATTCTTGATTGTAAAGTGTTTCGTGACGTATTTTGTCATGACACGTTACCGCAATCAGGACCTCAAATAACCGAAATGACTATAGTGAATTTGGACCTTTTCACTTACCCTTGCACACATTGGGTAGCTTATAGTAAACGTGGTAAATGCGTTACGTAATTTGATAGTTTTGGTAATTTATGACCACCGTTGGAACTGCAACGATACTTTAAAGGATGCACAATCGTGCACAATTATAGTAGATATCAAAACTCCAACGAAATAAATTGTGTTTAAAATTTTTAACAAAATAACAATTCTGGACAGCAAGAAATGGCTCCTGTTAGAATTCCAACACTGGGACGTTGAAGTTTGGTACCATAGACAACTCATCATACGTGGTTGATGCGCACGTTTGTTTGCTCNACCTGTTAGAATTCCAACACTGGGACGTTGCCGTTTGGTACCATAGACAACTCATCACACGTGGTTGATGCGCACGTTTGTTTGCTCCAAAGAACACGATCTTACAGATTTCGATCACTGTTCGTTGAGAAACGTCAAAGCGTATCTGAATGTGAACGAA
This sequence comes from Daktulosphaira vitifoliae, assembly GCF_025091365.1. Classification (NCBI taxonomy): domain Eukaryota; kingdom Metazoa; phylum Arthropoda; class Insecta; order Hemiptera; family Phylloxeridae; genus Daktulosphaira; species Daktulosphaira vitifoliae. The sequence goes on along the minus strand of NW_026099575.1, from coordinate 13,071,481 downwards.
TACCCCTACGAGAACCAAAACACCGATTTCGAAAACAACAAGTACACAACGTTTTACATCTCATACTCACAATTCCAGAAAATGTACTACAGTCGTAAAGATTCGTACCCTTTAATAGATTTTATAAATTACAAAAAACGTAGACCCATAGTCGTGATCAATTGTTCTAAACAAAACCATACCGTCAAGTCTTCAACGGTTGATCTATTATGTAATTATTCACGACTGTCAAATGGAATATAACGCATTTACGGGTGAAGTACGAAAACTCTGATGTATTTAAAAATGTATAATTTACAATATAGTACAGAAACAAAAAAAAAATTATAAATATATAAATTTTTTTAATAAAAAAACTAGTTATTTTGTCAACTTGTTTTTTATGTTATTTTATTCCAATCATTTTCGAATTTAAGTGGAAAAGTCACGAATAGAAGATCTTTCTCTTCAAAGAATCTATTCCTAGAAATGATCTGTTTGTAGCCAATTCCACTAGATTGGAAAAGTAATACACGTACTGAAATTTTTTTAAGTATTAGTTTTAAGTTAGTTATAAACTAATTAAATTTATTCCTTTCAATCAAATCTTTCATCCCTTCAGATTTTAAAGAACAATATGTCACCTACATATTTTCTATCTAACTCGATTGGTACATCAATGAGCGATAGATTATACACCCACGTACCAGCAAATTGTGATAATTTGGAAGTAGTGCTGATAATAATGTGAACTCTAAGTTGATTTTCCATTAATAGTAAAAGGTTACATATTATGAATATCGAATTTTGGACACAACAGATAACTTTTGCAACTTTCATGGCGCTAGGAACATAAACTATAGGGTTGTCAGTTTACTGGGTAACATATAAGTTAATTTTATATCTTTTAAAAATAATAAGAATAAAAAAAATTATGTTGCTCAATTTTAAGGTCATAATTGAATTAAGTTACTACTAAATACTTAGGAAAAGAAAATGTTTTTTTATAATTAACCATTCATAATAATATTAAATATAGACATAATTTTAAACTTATAAATAATTAAAGCTATAATTGTTGTCTGATGAGTTGTTGATTGTTGATGTACATCAAAACCTATTGATAAGTTGACAAATAACCATAATGTCCTTAGACAAGACCGTTTCCCGAACCTTATAAACTAAGGGAAAAAGATTTTCGAAGGAAAAGAAACACAAAATACACGAGTTCATTGAAGATGATACACACAAGAAAAAGAATTTGTGATTAAATTAAATTAAAATATTTAAAAATTAAAAATTAAAAAGTTAAAAATTTAGTGGCAATTAGTATTAAAGATGTGTACAAATTAGTAGCTATTAGTAATAAAAGTGTCAATAAATTAGTGACAATTAGTATTAAAGATATGAAATAAATTAATAGCAATTATTAATAAAAGTGTAAAAAAATTAGTAGCAATTAGTAATAAAGGTACCAAAAAAATGAGTAGTAATTAAATTCAAGTATATGAGATGTTCATTCAAAAATATCTAGATAATGTGAAAAAAAATTATTTATTTAGGGTTAATATAATAAAACTAAATATAACACAAAACTTATAAAATCAATTTCCATTAATACTTTTATTATAGATAATAAAATGTTCAAATAATAAGGTACATAATGTAATAATACTTAACAACTTGTATAAACTTTATATTTCCATTTTAAAAAAGTATTGACATCAAGCTGTTAAAATAAAATGTGTAACATTATAAGATTAAAAACAGTTTTAAATATTCTTTAATTTAATATAAAAAAAAACAAATGAATGTAAATATATATTTATAGCTCATTGTGATTCAAAGACATTACAATGGCTTTATTGGATCATAAAAGAACCAATACTTTTCAATTCTAGTTCACCAACACTAATACGTTGAATATTAGACTGAAACATTAACAATGAATAAGTCAGTGATTAATGTTACCTATTAAGAAAATGAGTGTCTTATTCTTATATATCACCCTATATACGTTTCACTAATGCTATTTCGTTAGTAATTAACAATACATAATTATTTTTTGAAACTTAGGAGGAAATAATATAATTTTTATTTGTCAAAAATAAGGTTTGATAAAACTTTGTTGATATACACAGAGTTTTTAATGAGTAAGAAAACAGGACAGTTGTTATAAATAATAAGAACAATGGAAACCCGTTTTTTTATTTACTTAATATATAATTTAGAACACTCTATATATAACCCTACAATAATGCTGCATATACTTGAGACCTACCAAAGTGGCTTGAACAAAATTTATAAATGCATATAATTTAGCGCTCTAAATGTCTTCTTCTTCTTCCTCGCCATAATCCCAACTACTTGGGGTCGGCCACTCTTATCCTAAACATCCACTTGACACGATCTTCCACATCCTCTACGCTCACATAAGCTGTCCTCATATCGCATTCAATAACATCTCTCCATTTCTTTCTTGGTCTTCCTATACCTCTTCTTCCTATAACATTCATTTCTATAACTGTTCTTACGGCTTCCGATTCTTCTCTTCTCATAACATGACCAAACCATCTAAGTCTATTTGCTCTCATCTTATCCACGATTGACACTACACCTATATTGTCTATATTGTGATTCAAAGACATTACAATGGCTTTATTGGATCATAAAACAACCAATACATTTCAATTCTAGTTCATCAACACTAACACGTTGAATATTAGACTAAAACATTAACAATGAATAAGTCAGATATTAATGTTACCAAATGAGAAAATGAGTATCTTATTCTCAATTAATTACTCTGTATACGTTTCACTAATGCTATTTCGTTAGTTATTAACAATATATAATTTTTTTTTAAATAATATAATTTGTATTTATCAAAATTAAGGTTTGATGAAACTCTGTTATATTATACAGAGTTTTCGGTAAGTAAGGAAACAAGTCAGTTGTTACAAATAATAAGAACAATAGAAACCTGTTTCTTTACTTGCTGAATACTATATATATATATATATCCTACAACTAAGTTGCATAAACTTGAGACCTACCAAAGTGGCTTAAACAAAATTATAAATGCATATAATTTCGCGCTCTAATGTAATTAGAAAAATCATCCTGTATAGTTTAACACAGTATAAACTTATAACGTAATTAATATTAAATTAAAATTATCATGAGTCTAAGGTCACAGGTAACTATATTCAAACAGTGCGCGTCGTACGTCTGTAGGTTCAGTTTTACATATACACACATGATAATTATACAAATAATTTTCCCTACCACATGTGATCCTCGTCCATATTATACCATATCATAATGGTCACACTGGCATCTATCCTTTCGCGTGTGTTAGTTCAGATAATTAGTTAATAAGTTACTATATTACTAGATGACTTCGATGTGGCGCCTCTACAAATTTAGAGCTCTAGGCGGCCTTTCAATGTTGGATCCGTTGCCCGGGTTGCACCACGTGGTGGTAGGGGCAGGACTTCGCGCGGGTATCTACACCTTGAACATAGATTCTCGGTTTTTGGACGAATAATTTAGAGTATCCGCCCAAACCAGGTACCCGTATAGGAGGAATAATATTGTATTAGAGATGATAAAACCTAATAAAAAAATATTGTTACTTATCAAACTTATATTCCTTTTTAATTTTACTTAATATTTTTATTTAATTATAGTATAACGTTATTTTAAGTTACTTGAATAATTCTTTTAATTAAAATGTTTTTCTTTTGAACTTTACAATATAGAGTTTTATTAAAATTCATATTAAGAATTTTAATTTATATGAATTAATACTGTTCATTTTTAGAATTATATTAATTTATTAGCTAAAAATTAACAAATCCTATCTAAAAAATACTGAATTTTTTGTTTTGATATTTTATGAAATGTTTGGCTACTATTTATTTAAAATTAACACTTATAGTATTTTTAATCAATTTTGTGTTTATATTAAAACATTCACACAAATGCTGATAGCTTCATATGAAATATGAATATATTTATAAATATAAGAAATAATTGTTGCGTTTGAAATAATAAAGTCAATACATTTATCATATAATACAGTAAACGATAAATTTATTATAGAAAATAATTATAGGTATTAGGCAGACTTTAATATTCTAAATGATATATTGTAAAGTTCATAAATAATTTCATAAACATTAAACATTTTTTTACTGTTTAATAAATGAAACATTTCATATAATCTAAAATTAACTACTGAATCTAATTTATATCAAACTATAATTAATCAAATAATTATCATGAAAAACAAAATAATTTTTAGTTTTTTATAGCAACTTTTGATTTATTAAAACACATATTTTTGTAAATATACTTAATCGGGCTATAATTTAAAGTGAAGTTAATTACTTTTTGTGCAGTTGGGAAAATTTGTTTGCCTAGTTGAAAGAAATATTTTCGGTATTTGTAAAATTACTACAATTGCAAAGAAAATAATTAGTAAAATATATCTTAGAATTATTAGTACTTTGATGATTTTTTCCTATATTATCTTAATAGTGAGTTCCCATTTTGAATATACGAAAAAAATAATATAACTAATTATAAATGATAAATGAGTAACGGAAATAAAAACCTTTTTCTGGGGTGATAAAAGCAAAATTATATTGTTTTATAATGATTTTTTTTGCTTATGGTCCATTTTAAAGTACAATATTTAGTAAATAATTGGTTATCGTGTGAAATTCGTGGATGAGAGGTGTAGCTGCAGCCTTATCAGTCCTCCTGGTAACACCACATAAGTGAATAATTTTTAGAATTTTTTTCCTACTTTATTAACTTAGTCGATCATCTTACAATATTGGATGTTAAATCCCATTTTTATTTTTTTCATCAAATGCTATCATAGTTACACATTTTTTAAAATACAAACTCAATATCTGAGTGTAAGTTGTGTTTAAGAACGTTATCAAAAGTACACTGGTTATAATACTTATTTTTAGTATCATAAAATTAATGTAATCAATAAAAGTAATATCTAGAGTTTTGCTTACGACAAATTTTCTGGTCATAATATTAAATTAATCTCCTTGAAATCTCGTGGTCGATTTCAAAATGCAAATAAAATATGGTTCTTTTGGTTATAAAGCGTGATTTTTTTATCATAAAATTTTTTTATCAATACTAAAAATTCAAATGTCATTTACTATTAAATTAAAAACTCAAACATTTTATTAAATTCAAAATATGTGTTCCCATTTAAAAAAAACAAAGTTGACTCCCTTACAAGGCATAAGGGATGAACATAAAAAGTTTTAAATAGTTAATAATTCAAGAATAATGTGTAACTAAAGAAAACCAAAAAAAGAAAATGTGTTAAATTATATTTATTCTGCAAATAAATGAGTGGGTTATGATAAAAAAATCATCCTGTATAAATTAAGTATTACAATTTTTGTTGTCATCACATAAAATATATCTTCTTTTAATAAGATATTAAAAATTTTAAGTCAAAATCCTACAAATAATATTGAAACCTAGTACTCTAATTTTATATGATAATGAGAAGTAAAACTTTATCCAGTTGAATCTCGTGCCTTATTTAGATTAAATATACCTTGCATAATTAAGTCATAATTACCAAATTTAATCATCATTTAATCGCAAATACTCAATTAAATTTTTTAATTCTTACTTATGGTCTAATTTTCATAATTTATAACTTAACTCTTAACGTTCTCTAGTCACCTCAAAAAATTAATTTAATATTTAGTTAAAATTATACTGATTAAAAACAACAAAAAATTGAATATTAGTTGTAAATACGATCCCCTGATCCTTAAATCAAATGGGTTTAAGGGCAAAATTTTGGAAAGGGGTCAACTTGGACATTTGTCCCAATCTAAATTTTCAATACATATTGGAGCCAAACAGTATTCTAAAACGTAATTTTGATAGTAAAAATTTAGTCTAAATATCTAATTTAGAATAAAAAAATAGTTGATAAAAATGTTTTTGAGGTTGTTAAATTCAAATGATTCAATATCTTCCATTTTATAACCCCCATAGCCAGAGGAGACCATGAGGGTTTTTTGTTAATTTTTGATGTTATATATTAAAATGTAAGTTATTTATTTTAATAATTGTTTTTTCGTTATAAAACTCCATCATTTAATGTACAAAGAACCTTAAAAAATTACATTTTATTAATGTTAAAGTTGTATGAAAAAAATCATAAAGCCTTTTTTTGAAAATAGTTTTTTTTTTTTATATATAAAATGAGTTTTGAGGTTATATTATGGGGATAAATTGCACGTGAAACGAGCGTCTTTGTAAAATAATGGGCCGGTTAAAAAATTTCCCCAGTCAATTATAATCTAAAATTACGCCGCTGTATGGATTATTAATAAATTAATTCAATTGTCTAGAATAAAAATAAAAATTGTTCATATTGGTATTCAGATTAATTTAAAAAATATATTGACATTTTAAAACTTCATTAGGTACTAACTATTTCATTTGAAGAAATTATTTATAGTAGAAATAGTTATATTTTGATTTTCAGTTGTAAACAACACAACTTTAGAATGTTATTTATTTATTTTATTAATGCTTGTAAATTTTAATACTTATTGGATTTTTTTGTTTTATATACATATTACATATACAAATTAAACCTTTTAATTTGATTTGATAGTTTTATATAATAACTCGGAAATCATTTAATCATACACTTTATTAATAGATATCAAAATTATATAAAAATTTTTATTTTAGCTTCGATGCGAAGCTGAGAAGGTATTAATTTTACTAAAATGTTTTTTTTTTTTGTGCCTTTTATCACTTTTTCTCAGCTCTCACCGAACGGATTTCTTTCAACGATACGTTCTATGTCTATCCCATTACACATTACCCTTAAAAATTGAAAAAATTTCCCTCGTTCTCCCTAAATGGGGGAAATCTAAAAAAAATTACAAATTTAAAAATCGCTAATTTTCGAAATTTTTTCAATTTTTTTTACTTAAAACTGCCATAACTTTTTCAAAAATTAACAAATCAATATAATTTTTTTTTTTAGATGCTTGATATCTTTACCTTTCATTATATGTATTTTTTTTATAAATCTGACCCTTCACTTGCCCACAGGGTAGAATTTTAAATGACAACTTTTTCACAAAAAATTTATTTTTACACTTAACTTTTGAAAGTGTTCCGGAAAGTCTGATACGTTTATAAATATCTTAAATTAAAACAAATGTAATGTACTGTTTTATGGAAAAAAATTCGACTTTTTAATAATCCCTTTTTCATTTGACATACTTTATCTTAATCAGGATATTAATAAGGAAATAGTATATCATGTAGCTTATGGAATAATACACCAATTTTATAATTAAACACTATCTAAAGATTTGCATCGAAGCGTTTTTTTTTTTGATAGTGATTTTAATCATTGTCATATATCATTATACTTGATCCAACTATGCCACGTCACCATTGTGCCGCGACCCCCTTGTGCTGGGTTTTTTTACTTTGAAGGTTTTTTTTTATTTTTTCGCTAGATTTTAAGTTTAAATTTAACATATTTTATAGAAGTATTTATAACTTAAATTTAAAGTAATTTAAATAAATAAATCATCAGAGTTGGAGGCTTTTTTTTTTAAATTGTTTTTAACCCCATTATTTCAAACGGTTGTGCCAGTAGGTAAACTTCTTTAGATAAAAATTTAAACAAAGTTTTTATACTATTTTACTTAGTGTTTACAAGAATCAAATTATGTACAACTAATTCATAAGTAATAGTGCAATGGGTTTACATATCAAGTATTTTAGACAATATAGTATTTGACAGTCACAGCGATTGGACTTTTGTAAAAAAACAGAAATGCCACGACGTAGAGTCGTCGCTGGGACGAGCTGTGGCTGACCATAATAATGCACCAAAGTGATAAAGTATCAATACTTGCAAAATTATAATTTTGTATCAGAAATTCATAAGATATCGAGAAACGAATTCTGGTAATATTTTAACCGTATTTTGTATTTAATATTAAAAACAGATAATAAGTAGTATATAATAATAATATGATATATCTGAATCTAAAACATTTCAAAGAATGAGAAATAACGAAAATTATTGATAGTAATTAATACAAATTTTACTAACAAAATAAAATATGCATCTTGTCAAATATAAAAAAAATTAAAAATTATCATAAAGAATGAAGAAAAAACAAAATGAAAATTTTTAAATGCGTAGTAGAAAAATAGTTAATTTCAGAATTATTGAAAATTCAAATAAATTAAAAAATTAATTTATCTGTATTATAAAAAAAAAAATATTTTTTTAATGCAATCTACCTTATTAAACTATAAAAGCCTCATAGAAAAAATGATTTTTTTGACGAGCTGAGTATACAAAACAAGAGAATTTTTAGGTGTATGAATTAAAATGCGTTTAAATATTTCTCTTTCACACACCCTTTCATCACAACTTTCCATAAGTTTTTCTGTAAGTTTTTAGAGATTTTATAAAAAATAATAAAGAGTAAATCAAAATATTACATCACACGTTATTATTATTAAAAACGGTAGCACAGTGGGGTCGAAGCACAGTGTAGACAAGGCATAGATGGGACAGGTATAGATGATATTTGACAGTGATTAAAATCACTATCATAAGAAACGCTTCGATGCAAATCTGTAGATAGTGTTTCATTTAGAGAAATTGATGGATTATTCCAAAAGCATCATCAAATCTTATTTCTTTAATTATATCCTGATTAGTAGTTCTTTGATTTTAAAATATAATATATGAATAAATACTAATTATAGTTTTTAAATTTAGTATGAAATTGTGAGGCCAGCTATGATGTATGGTTANATGAATAAATACTAATTATAATTATTAAATTTAGTATGAAATTGATATTCAATAATTTAATATTGTAATTTAAACGGAGAAATTATAAAAATAATAAAGAAGTTGTATTCTGCTTTATTTTTACGTGTATAAAAATTTAAAGGGCTTGATACAATAAATTTCAATAAAAACTATTTATTACTATAAATAAATGCTCAGAACTATAAGGAACTTTTATCAGTAACAAAAGTAACCATTCTAAATCAACTTTTCGCGATGTTTTCATATCTGCAATTAGACTTTTTCTATCACTTCTAAGTTTTAATATCATTAAAAATTAGTATTTACATATAAAAAATTCGCATCGAAGCTAAAAAATTGGCTATTTAAGCTAACTCAAATTTAAAAATTACTTTTTCAACTTTAAAAAAGTAAAAAAAAATTAATAAGTTTAATTTCTTATGTCTTATGAACTTTATTCTATGTCAATTAAATTATATAATATTCATGAAAGTCAATATATTCTCCTAATAAGATATTTTAAAATAAAATGAAATACAAAACCTAGAATTTTAATAGAAAAATAGCATATTTNCTGGAAATGGCGTATTCAGACTAAAATGTAAATTTAGTACTACTAAGTAACCTCTATATTCTTGTCTATCCGGTTGGTAGCTGTTCTTCTTCAATAATTGACATAGTTGTTTAATTTATATATATACCAATATATACGAATAATATAAATGTCTATGTACGTGTTTTTTAGTAGCTTCAATGATTCTTTTGTATGAAAAATTGAATCTAAAAAAACTAAAAGTATTATTTTATTTTCTACTAAAAAAAACCCAGCACAGTGGGGCCGTAGCATAGTTGGGTCCAGTATAGATGATATCTGACAGTGATTAAAATCACTATCATAAAAAACGCTTCGATGCAAATCTGTAGATAGTGTTAAATTAAAAAAAAAAATTTGTTAAAATAGCAAATTTTTGAATATGGTAGCCATTTGCGCATAGAAAATAGATCGTCGGGACAAATTTTTTTTTTTCATTTTATATTACGTAAAATAAGCTTTAATTTGATATATGTTTAAAGGACGCAGTATTTCCGAAACATTTTCAAAAATTAAGTTGAAAAAGTTATTTTTTGTAAAAAAGTTACTATTTTAAATCCCCCCAGTGAGCAGAATAAGTGTTAGATTTTCAAAAAAAATTATATCAAATGAAAGGGAAATATCTAAGGTTTCAATACAAAATAATATTATTTTTATTTGTTCATTTTTGAAAAAGTTATGGAAGTTTTAAGAAAAGTTGAATAAATTTCGAAAATTAGCAATTTTTAAATTTGTAATTTTTTTGGATATTTCCCCCATTTGCGGGTGTCGGCGAACAAAGAGGCAGGTAGTTCGGACCGGTTGACCTGCTGCCTAGCGTCACAGAAGGGATCGGTACTACCTACCAGGGAAAGGTAATGAGGGTGGCTTGTAGTCTCAACGACGGTCAGTTTTTCAGAACCCAGTAGAAGAAGAAGGTCGCAGCAGATATTTCACTCTTAAATATTACATATTTCTTTAGTTATTTTTGTTAAAAATTATTTTCTTAAATAAAGCAAGTCAATTTGTGTTTGACCATTCACTGTAAGTAAGTTTGTTTTTTATTTTATTGCATAGAATAAATTTGTCTACAATAGACAAATTTACACATAACACAATATTATTTAGAGCAATTCTAAATAAGTTAACTGCATGAGTTCACTTGCGCACAGCTACATTGGGCATAATTTACATAATCAGAAAGAAATAATTAGAGTGTGGTACCTTAACTGTATTTTAATTATTTCTGTTTTATAGTCATCGTTGTCGGCGCACTGCGGTGGTCGATTGACGTCTAGGGTACTCGTGCAAGGCGGTACTCTACTGTTATGTGCCATCGGTACTCTGCGGATACCATGACACGTTTAAGGGCACTGGCTCAGAGCGAGTGTTCTATTGTTCTTTTAGTAATCGTTGTCGGCGCACTGCGGTGGTCGATTGACGTCTAGGGTACTCGTGCAAGGCGGTACTCTACTGTTATATGTCGATGGTACTCTGCGGATATCACGACATGTTAAGGGCTATTTACGCAATACTCACAGATTAAGCTACACGACATAACGCATATAGTATTACTTGTTAA
>NW_026099575.1:13055021-13057197 GCF_025091365.1 Daktulosphaira vitifoliae | reverse complement strand
ACAAAACAGGGTTGAATGAATGCAGCGCTGGATGGTATTCACGCAGGTTCGTTGTTTTATTTTATCTTAAGTTAAGCTATGTCGAGGAGAAGGAATACGGTGAATGGATTGTATGAATGGATGTAGAATGAATTTGATAATATATAATTATAACAATTAAATGTATTATACAAGAATCATAAAATCTTATATACGCCAATGTTGATAGGGGGAACACTTAATACTAATGCTACAAAAGCGCTGGTATAAACAAATAATAAATTATAAATGTGAGTAAGTCTTAAAAAAAAGATGAACAAGCATTATACATATCGCCTAATTGAACGATTGATGATAATTTTGAATATTGAAAGGATCAATTAAAGTCGAATGCAAGCTGACCTACGTATACAATATGCTGTGAAAAATACTGTGATGAATATCAGAAAATATATAGATCCAACGGCGATATATTGGGCGTACAAGGCTGCGAAAATCGCAAAGGTGATATTTTACTTTTACAACAAAACGAATACAAAAATATACTGACTCGCATGCGCCATAGATCTTATACCTGAGAAGCAATAAGATGGTGGCGACAATGGAGACATAGAGAGAAGACCGACAGAAACTCGGTTTAGCACAACGATAACATAGGTAATCACAACACACGATTTCTCGACAGCACATTACACCGATGTGTATCCAACAAGGTTTCCCTTCTTTAAAAATACGTAAAAGCTAACCGCCATAATACCATTCCGTTGCAGTTACACCGCAATACAATAATTAGTAGGTCGAAAATTATTTAAAATATCAAGCGCAGAGAGTTTGTTCAACAAGAGCACTCAATAAGAAGTAATGTGTCCGTTAAGAATACTCAGTTGTAGGCAATGGAGCGACAGGAACAGATATCTGATATTCAAGACGCTTGTCTTACAGCCGACCAATTTATAGCATGTCTTCGGGTCGCATGTGTTCACATAGTATATCAGAAAAAATATATTAAAAGTATTGAAAAACCAACAATATATATTACTTTTGTAATAGACTTTTAGCGTGGAGAAAGCCTATTATTTTCCATTTGAAAAAAATAAAATTCGAAAAAATGATGTTTTTTAGACGGGTGATTAAAGTCGCATTCATGCTTATCTCTCGCCACAAATTTTTTAAATTAAATCTATACTATTTGCATACAAATTCTGACATTTTTAGAAAATTAATGCTAATTATTAAAAAAAAACAACCGAGCACAGGGGGGTCGCGGCACAGTGGTACGTGGCATAGATGGATCAAGTATAATAATATCTGACAGTGATTAAAATCTCTATCATAAAAAACGCTTCGATGCAAATCTTCAGATAATGTTTAATTTTAAAAATTGGTGGATTATTCCAAAAGCTACGTGATCTGATATTTCCTTATTTATATCCTGCTTAAGATAAAGTGACAAATATCGAACAAATTAATAAAATAAATTATATAAGAATTTATTAGATTATTCTATTTAATGACATATTATTAAAATTCAAAACAAGAAATATAATTATTTTGCATCAATGGGTTGATATCAATCAGATTAAAACGATAGTAATAACGCTTTAATTAAAAGTATTTATTAAATTTATTAAGGCTAAATAAATAAGACAATTAATTTGTAGAAACGGTGACAAATAAAGAACAAATTAGTAAAATAAATAAATTAAGAATTTATTACATTATTATATTTAATTATATATTATTAAAAAACAAAACAAAATAATCTTGTATTATAGACCTCTGACTGACTTTTTAATCTCAGTATAAATAAATGAATGCAACAATATAATTGAAATTAAATTCGAGAGTTATGATCCCATTTACACTGAATGTCTTCAAATTTCAAAGATCTAATGTCTTTATTTTAGGTACATTCTTTATTGTATGCCAGAAACTCAATTTCAAAAAAGTTTCTAATACTGATATTTTTATTATATAAAGACAGTATTTAATACTTGCGTTTATTTCGCTTTTATGTTTTCCTCTTTCAACTATACCGTTGTACCATTCAATTGCATTGGATGAATTTGGCTGTATTGGTCTACAATTATTATTCATATAATCTCGAACATTATTATATAATTCATCGAGTTTTTCGTCTATAAAATTGTCATTTTTGTTGTTTGATGAAGCTAAATAATGTACTATGATAACGAAT
>NW_026099575.1:13047001-13054507 GCF_025091365.1 Daktulosphaira vitifoliae | reverse complement strand
ATGAAGCTAAATAATACACTATGTCTACATAAGAATTAATGTTATTTTTAAGTTCCATTTCAGTGTAATTTGAAAAAGAAGAAAATGCAGCCGGCCAATCTGCAATAAAGTTTGTAAAAGCAATAAATTCTCTTACTATAAAATCCTTACAACCTTTTTTTGTGTCAGGATATTTTTTACATTCTGTCCATAATATTTTTACATAGTCTGTATGTTCTCTTAGTGTCTTAGAAAGATTGCAACTTAAAAACAAATAAAACTGTCTCGCTTTATCGTTCACATTTTCAGATGTAACAAAATTACTTCTAGTAATTCCATTAATCAATTGGTCAAAGGTGATTTCTCCATGACTTCCATCAATAATATGTAAATTTTTTCTTAATTGTAGCCAATTAACGTTTTTTAGAAATAAGTTTAACTTAGAAACTTTATCTTTGGAGTTTACAAATTTAAAATTGAGAATAATGCAAATCCAACCAAAAGAAAATAAATAATTATTATACATTTTCAAATATTAAATTTTATTGATTTGAAATACAAGTTGTGTTAATCATATTTTCAGTTAAGATTGCTTTAATATATACTAAATATGTTTTTAAATAAAAAAATGTTGTCAGAAATTATTTTTAAATTATAATTTTCAGTTAAGTAAATTTAAAATGTGATGATTTATTACTTATAACTTAAACTAATAGCTTTAATTTTTTAAGAATAATTTCATTAAATTAGCATGGTTACTATACCGGGTGCAATTTATATAATATAGATTCTGTTAAAAACTTTAGCCTAGAGATGTGTATAATATTATTGGCAAGCTTATATTAGTTTCACCTGTATGTATGTTTGTAACTCTCCACGCTTACGTGTTATTATTCTTGCGTATCCCGTCGTCTATGGCTTTGAGACTAGACTGTCGTACACATTCCCTCAACTCCGTCGACCACACCTCGCTCACCACTCGCCGACAAACACTATTCCTGTATAATTTTATTTTTAGTTTTCGTACTCGTACATAATATATAATATATAAGGGAATACTAATACAGGTAGCTAATTGTTTTTTTATGACGATATTCGGAGATTATATAGCCTTTATTATCAATGGTCATAAGACACATTGTTGTGAGTTTATAAACACACTAACTGGCAATACAGCAATGATATCTATTGATAATGATAATTGAAAATAAATACTCCGTGACTGTTACAGCGCTGTCATAAAAAAACTAAAAATTGAAAAATAAATATAGTTTAAAAAACTGAATAACACGCTTTAAAGCATATCGAACTAAAAAGTTAAAAATAATTTTTAAAATAAGCTTAAAACAATAATGAACTTGGAGATACCAGATACTAAGGGAATTAAGCAAAGTGCTAGTAAAAGGTAACATGTACAATATCATTGTAGATTTTTTGAATAACAGAACCTTTCAAGTAAAAAATAATAACGCAACATCAGATGTATATGAATTTCAAAATGGGGTACTTCAAGGATCAGTCTTTTCTGTCACTCTCTTTCCAATAGCAATAAAAAAATTAAACCTCCAGTCAAGTATATACTATTTGCAGACGATTTCAACTTCATGTGGGACAGCACCAATCAAAACACAGTTCAAAAAATTCTACAAGAAGCAGCAAATAAGCTACAAGAATGTTCTATGAAAAGTGGATTCATTTTTCCCCCCAAAAATCAAACTGTATTCTATTCACAAAAAAAAGAAAAACAACTCCGTTAAAAGTTCTACTTAATAATAAAGAATTACCACAAGTAAAATCAGTCAAAATACTAGGTATCGAACTTCACTAAAAAATGACGATAGGAGTACATATAAAATGTTTGAAAGAAAAGTTACAACCATACTTAATCATTCTTAAAATTATATCTCATTAAAAATGGGGTGCACAAACATCAACACATGTACAAATATTTAAATCACTTATAATGTCTAAATTAAGTTATGGCATAATTATATATAAAAACACATGTAAATCGAATTTGAAAATAATTAACACCATTTATAACAATGGTATTAGAATGATTTTAGGAGCATTCAGAACTAGCCCAGTGGAGAGCATGTACAATATAATAAATATACCTCCACTAGAAATTGAAACTTCAGAAATTGAGTTAATATACATAGCAAAAATGATACGACAGACCGAAAACCCAGGACTACACTTCATTGAAAACCTCAAAAGAAAAGCATCTGAAAAACATATTCATTTGGAATATATAATTAAATCTGAAAAATCACTTCAAACCCCTTGGTCTTTAAACATTAATATTAACACAGAGTAAACCAAATTTTATAAAAAGACATAATGCCTTCTATTTACAGTGCCAATATGAAAGCAATATTCGAGAAATATCAAGACTACACTTACATATTTACTGACGCATACTGTACAGGATGATTTTTTGTCATAACCAACTCAATTACTTACAGAGTAATAATAATTCAAACATTTTTTTTTGATTCTATATAGTTACACATTATTCTTAAATTATTAACTATGAAATACTTTTTAAGTTCATCCCTTATGACTTGTAAGGGTATCAACTTTGTTTTTTTTAATGGGAACACATATTTTTAATTTAATGAAATGTTTGGATTTTTAATTCAATAGTAAATGGCTTTTGAATTTTTAGTATAACTTTATTAGTTTATTAGATATAAACATTTAAAGTTTCAAATTTTTTAGTTAATATACATGTATTATACACAAGAGATTACAAATGCAGGTAGCTAATTGTTTTTTTATGACATCGATATTAGCAGGTAAACAGCATTCAATGGTAGTAAGGCACAATGTTGTGAGTTTATAAATACACTAACTGGCAATACAGAAATTATATCTATTGATAATGATAATTGATAATAAACAATCCGTGACTGTGACAGCAATGTCATAAAAAACCAATTAATTACCTGTATTTGTAATCTCTTGTGTATTATACATGTATATTAGCTCAAAAATTTTAAACTTTAAATGTTTATATCTAATAAACTAATAAAGTTATATTAAAAATTCAAATGTCATTTACTAATAAATTGAAAATCCAAACATTTTATTTAATTCAAAATATGTGTTCCCATTTAAAAATACAAAGTTGACACCCTTACAAGGCATAAGGGATGAACATAAAAAGTTTTAAATAGTTAATAATTCAAGAATAAAGAGTAACTAAAGGTAACCAAAAAAAAAAAATGTTTAAATTATATTTATTTTATAAGTAATTGAGTAGGTTATGATAAAAAAATCAATCTGTATAATTGTTGTTTTGGAATGTACAATTTAGCGTTTAGTTAAGTTTAAACAATATAGCGTCATATCAATTACCTACTCTATCGGTTGTATCTTAATATACACTACACTTTAAAGATACTATAAATAAATAAACTCACACATACACACATATAAATTTACAACATTGTGTCTAATGTAAGTATAACATGATAAAAAGTAACTGTAAAATGAAAAAAATGGAAAATAAATTTTAGTACTCATATTAAATGTAATGTAACTCAAAAAATATTTGTTTAAATGGAAAAATTTAAAACACCTTTTTTAAATTGTCTTTTAAAACAACTTTTGTACGAAACTTTTTTTTGCAAGTTAAATATTTTTTGAGAAAATTAAAAAAGTTCATATTTTTGAACTTTTGCGAGGCTGTAAAAAAAAGCTCAATTCCAATCAAAGAGAATTTTTATGTCATTATACATATCTTTATTTAAATTAAAAAAAAAAATTTGGTTAAGAATTTTTTCCGCTATTCGCCAAAATTACTCTTTCGTTGACTGGCTTAAATTTAAACGTCACTTTTTTAATTATAACTTTAACATTATAGTATATGATAATATTTGTTTATTTATAATAGTATTTACAATATAATATATATATTTTTAATTTTAAATTTAATTCGATTAATTTTGCGTACGTGTTTTAAGTATACTCAGATATAAAAAATTCTTTTAATATAATATTGGCTATTTGGTAAATTCTTATGAGTAATTGTAACTAAATTTACAGAATGACTGAAAAAATATCTCATTTCCAATTTTTTGCTTTAGAAACACCATTTAATATTTGACTTTTAACATGAAAATATACTTTCTATGATATATATAAAAATATCTTACTTGTGGTACTAATATGCGTAATAAACATTATGATTGTTCTTCCCCCAACAAAAAGCCATTTACTATCGAATTAAAAATCCAAACATTTTATTAAATTAAAAATATGTACTCCCATTTAAAAAAACAAAG
The DNA here is from genome assembly GCF_025091365.1 of Daktulosphaira vitifoliae. Classification (NCBI taxonomy): domain Eukaryota; kingdom Metazoa; phylum Arthropoda; class Insecta; order Hemiptera; family Phylloxeridae; genus Daktulosphaira; species Daktulosphaira vitifoliae. Next base: position 13,050,236 of record NW_026099575.1, on the reverse strand, counting down.
TTGACATCCTTACAAGGTAAAATAGATGAACTTAAAAAGTATTACATAGTTAGTAATTCAAGAATAATGTGTAACTAAAAAAAACCAAAAAAAAAAACCCAAACCAGCACAGGGGGTCGCGGCACAATGGTGACGTGACATAGTTGGATCAAGTATAATGATATCTGACAGTAATTAAAATCACTATAAAAAAAAACGCTTCGATGCAAATCTTTAGATAGTGTTTAATTTAAAAAAAATGGTGGATTATTCCAAAAGCTACATGATTTCCTAGTTCATTATTAATATCCTAATTAAGATAAAGTATGTTGATAGAAAAACGGATTATTAAAAAATATTATTTCTCATAAAAAAATTGTGTTGATTCATACACTTTTCAATATGTCATAGCATTATAAAGTTAAAAATGTAAAAAATAAAATCGAGAATTTTCACACAATAATAACATTCGGTAGCTATTTTCACCGTGACGATAAAATAAAGTCCGAAATTTTTTTTTATGATAAAGTACATTACATTAGCTTTAATTTAAGATATATATAAAAGTGTCAGACCTTCCGGAACATTTTAAAAAATCAAGTTGAAAAAGTTAATTCTTTGTAAAAAAGTTGTCATTTTAAATCCCCCTGTGTGGGTAAGTCACATATAAAAAAAAAATATACCAAATAAAAGGTAATGATATCATGCATCTATATAAAAAAAAGTTATATTGATATGTTCATTTTTGAAAAAGTTACGGCAGTTTTTAATAAAAAAAATTGAATAAATTTCGAAAATTAGCGATTTTTAAATTTGTAATTTTTTTGGAGGTTTACGGGGAACGAGTAAAAAATTTTCAATTTTTGAGGGTAATGTCTTCGACTAGATACGATTTTTGATCTTTTGACGTATCATTGAAAGAAATCGGTTCGGTGAGAGCTGAGAAATAGTGCTAACAGACTCAAAAAAAAAAAAACACATCATAGTAAAACCAATACCTTCTCAGCTTTGCATCGAAGCTAAAAATGTTTAAATTATATATATTCTGCAAGTAATTGAGTGGGTTATGATAAAAAATCACTCTGTATATATAAATTTAATATCAATGTAAATAAAAAAAAAAGTAATTATTAACACTATGTTATTGTAAAAATTTAAAATGTTAAAACTATATTGTAAACAATTATAGCTAATGGACATATAATAATATCAGTATAAAAATACTAATATTATTGTGAAAAAAAGCGTCTTTTTTTCACAATAATACTTGTATTTTTCGTTAATTATTGTTTAAGCTTATTTTAAAAATTATTTTTAACTTTTTAGTTCGATATGCTTTAAAAGCATTTTTTTCAGTTTTTATAAACTATATTTTTAATAATGTGATCGTAAGAGTGTTCAAGCAAATTGTTATCAGATTTTACAGGATCACTCTCAATTGTAGGTTTTGCACATGAGTGTTACCACACACCGAACAAACCAATAATATAATATATCGTATAATATATTATAATTTGCATTTGACTACAATGATTCGAGAGTTAGTTTTTATAAATAATGATGCAGATTTAAGTAATTAAAAATAAAAATTTTCACAAAAACTGGTATCTACAAAAAAACAATTAAATTATTTACATTCGTAAATAATTTAAAATTTATATTGAAAATAAAAACAATTGTCCATGTTATTTTTACTGATAGTTGTGATAAATATGTGATTATTTGTTTATTTAATCAGATCAGTTTATATCAGTTAATAGAAAATCATATTATATCAGTTGTTGTTCAGCGACGCTCCCTTCGTGAGGTCGTTGGACGGTGGTTTTGGTGTAAATATACGTATACTAGTTAATGAATTTCGGGTGTAATATTTGTGTTTAATTAATTGAAATCTTCGACTACGAGTGGTGTTTAACAGTGAATTCATTAAATAAATAAATAAACAGTAAATAAGAAACAAAACATGCGTACTAATATATTGAATGATAAAGAGTAATATTTAAAGGTACACTAAAAATAATGGTAATTCACTTATCATTAACCACTTAGAGTAAGAAGCTGGCGGAGGCTGAAGCAAAATATCACTCGAACAAGTTGGAATTACTTAGTGTAGTTCATACTGTAATTAAGTGGAGAAATTATTTGCTAGGTATCAAGTTTGTAATTCTTACTGATTGTCAGGCTTTGATTTTATTGAAGACTCACATATCCAAACCACAAATTGCCAGATGGAGTGATTTACTCCAGGAGTATGATTTTAACCTGAGGTACAAGGCAGATTCAAGGATGACCCATGTGGATGCGTTATCAAGAGATCCAATTGGCAAATCAGCAGATTTGGGACTTGCCGTAGAACTTGAGAGCGCCTTATATAAGTACGGTGGAGTCTAGGTAACATTGTCGGTGGAGGAAAAAGTACTCATGTGTCAATCTGTCGATGAGGAGCTACAACAGCTTATAAATATTCTCAAAATGGACGGGAAAGAGCGTACTAAGGATAAAGATAGCCGGGTACGTTATTTTAAATTAATTAACCATCTCTTGTATAGAGAATACCAAGGATGTCTAAAGCTAGAGATGAGGAGATTAAAGATTTAAAAGGACAATTAGAGGAAAGAGATTTATCTTACAGACGTGAAACAAAAAAATTAAGTGACCAGATATTATTTATATCTCTTGGTTGTCGTTATTAACTTTGGTCATGGCTTTATCAATCTATAAAATTTACCCAATATTTATCAAAGTAAACGTCATAAGCCTACCACTTCTTAATAATTAATTAATTATAAAAAAATAATTAATACACTAATTAACTAACCACAAATTAAAAGTATAAAAACCTACAGAAAGCGAAAAAATGGATGTCCAAAAACCAATGAATAATAAAATGGATGTCATAAAACCCAATTCTATAGACAAGACTATACTTCTAACCAACTCTACACTTCAAGTATCAAAATTAAACAGCTAATTATTTTTATTATTGTACTTAATCTTGTACGCTTTCAGATGAATTAAATCAATTACACAATATATACATGGATATTAATTATAAAATAACATATAGAGAAGTGACCGTGTTTATTAAGATTTATGTAAGATTTTCGATTAAAAGTAAACACATTTTAAACTACTAAAGAAAAAGATATGTTCAGTTCACTGTCTTGAAGATTTTTAGCTTCGATGCGAAGCTGAGAAGGTATTGGTTTTACTATGATGTGTTTTTTTTTTTTTTTTTTTTGTTTTACAATTTTTT
>NW_026099575.1:13044246-13046922 GCF_025091365.1 Daktulosphaira vitifoliae | reverse complement strand
GATTTCTTTCAATGATACGTCAAAAGATCACAAATCGTATCTAGTCGAAGACTATACCCTCAAAAATTGAAAAAATTTCCCTCGTTCCCCGTAAATGGGGGAAACCTCCAAAAAAATTACAAATTTAAAAAACGCTAATTTTCGAAATTTTTTCAATTTTTTTTACTAAAAACTGCCGTAACTTTTTCAAAAATGAACATATCAATATAACTTTTTTTTACATAGATGCTTGATGTCTTTACTTATCATTTCGTATATTTTTTTTGTAAATCTAACCCTTTATCTGCCCACAGGGGAGGATTTAAAATGACAACTTTTTCACAAAAATTAACTTTTTTAACTTAACTTTTGAAAATGTTCCGGAAGGTCTGATACTTTTATATATATCTTAAATTAAAGCTAATGTAATATACTTTAATTTGACCTGTAGATTTGTCTTCACGGCAAAAATAGCTACCGAATGCTATTTTCGTGTGAAAATTCTCGATTTTATTTTTTATATTTTTAACTTTATAATGCTATTACTTATTGAAAAGTGTATTGCACCTATGAAACTTTATGTGATTGTAAACATTTATATATAACAGCTATCGATCTTCGTACGATAAGACAAATGATATATTTGTAACTTTTTTAATAACCCATAAAAAGGTATTCAAATTTATTATAGATATAAACAACTATTTGTGGATATCACGAATTATTAAACGAGTTCAAAACATGCTTAAAGCGTCATGATACGTTATATAATGTTTATGAATATTCGGGTAAGTATTATTATTGAATTATTATAAGAAACTATAAATTATTAATATGTAGTTACTACCATTATGAAGCATAATTCAAGTAGGTAGGATGATTTATTAATCAAATATTTAAATTTAAATTTAGCATTTACAGACACATTCGAAGAAAAATTAATAGTGTGGCAAAGGAATTTTGCTGATCGTCAAAAATTTGAAGATTTTATAACTGCTCAAAATCATTTTAGATCTATAATGACAATTACAATATGTCCACCGAAAAACAATATACCCAATTGCGTTACAAACGTTGAGAGTTGCTGTAATACTTTCGTTAAAAAAATATTTAAATTAATAACGGTTATTATAAATAATAATTAATAGTTATAGTATATTTTTAAATCTTAAATGAAAGATTACTATAAAATTAATAGTTTAATAGATGAAACTTAGTATATCTAATTTAAGCTATATTTAATATAAATTATATTTTAACGTTTAGAATATAATCTATATGGTGTATTTGACAATTCTAAACAATAACATTATACAATTAGTTCATCATAAAATTGAGTTTCATTATTATAAAAATTGATTACATTGATAATTAAGTAAATAATTTTACTTTACTTAATTTTTAACTTTATATTTTGTTAGAAATTGCGGAAAAATTTTGACAAAAATGCTGATTCAAAGGAAAACTTTAAACAATGCCTGAGAGCGGTAAATACTATAGATCAAAGCTTTATTAATGGGTTAAATAATAAAGTTATTGATTTTTCGAGTAAGCTACACGTATTTTAGCATTTAAATACATATACAAAATGGTTGATAATGTAACTAAAACTCAACTTGGACAGGTTAATGTAATACTGTACGGCGTAATATGTATCGTATCATACTTTTATATATTGTTATATACTCCACGTATACAGAATTTTAATAGTTATAAAAACACTAAAAATAGCCCTCCATGACGGAGCCTAAAGACGTATTGATTTTAAAACTATTTTTCTCGAGTTGTACTAAGGACAACAAGGTCAACTAAGTATAAAATCACTCTTGGTATCACTGAAAAGATTGTAACCACTGACACTAGCAAAAATAGAGCAAAAAGCTAAGTTCGACTGGCAAGTCCTGGGATATTCCTGAGACTTATTTATGGCAAGTTAGTTGGTTTATACCAGCAAAATACAAAGGGGTCGATTCCACCCAACTAAATGAATTCTATGCGTTCGATGTACGTTTCCTACACCCTGATAGTGCTATACACAAAACAAAATATTAATTAAAAAAAAGTTGAATTGGCTTTATAATTCAAGTTAAAATAAATAATTCAAATTAAAACGACATAATTAAAAAACCCAGCACAGTGGGGTCGCGGCATAGTGGGGATGTTGCATAGTTGGGTCCAGTATAGATTTAATCTGACAGTGATTAAAATCACTATCATAAGAAACGCTTCGATGCAAATCAGTAGATAGTGTTTAATTCTAAGAAATTGGTGGATAATTACAAAAGCTACATTATCTGCTAGTTTCTTATTAATACCCTGATTAAGATAAAGTATGTCGAATGAAAAAGGGATTATTAAAAAATATTATTTCTCATAAAAAAATTGTGTTGATTCGTACACTTTTCAATGAGTTATAGCATTATAAAGTTAAAAATGTAACCAACCCAACCCAACATCAACTCCTATTTCCTTAATTATATCCAGATTAGTAATTATTTTAATTATATATTATATAATTTTTATAATTAATTATTTTCAAATTATTATTGATTTTTAATATGTTAAAAGTAATCATTTTGAACCTACTTCTTTTTGTTCTTTAAAGTGAAAGTTTTAATAAAAAAAAAATGAATTTATTACCATAACTTTTAACTCAACTTGCAAGTTTGAAATAAATATTATTAAATAGAAAAAAAT
>NW_026099575.1:13033078-13041349 GCF_025091365.1 Daktulosphaira vitifoliae | reverse complement strand
ATTTTTAAATTTGTAATTTTTTTGGATATTTCCCCCATTTGCGGGGAACGAGGGAAAATTTTTAAATTTTTAAGGGTAATGTCTTCAACTAGATACAATTTGTGATCTTTTGACGTATTGTTAAAAGAAATCGGTCCAGTGAGAGCTGAGAAAAAGTAGTGACAGACACAAAAAAAAAAAAAAATAAACACATCATGGTAAAATTAATACCTTCTCAGCTTCGCATCGAAGCTAAAATATAAACAATATTAAATGTTGTAAAATAAATTAATAAATAAATAAATTTTATTTTACAAATTTTATCATTTATAATTCAGTAATTAATATCCAATACATTTAATATTTTGTATTTTTTTATTTAGTCATTTTACAATATCTGACACTATTACTATTATAATGAAATCAATGATTCCTATATTGTCTAAATTTACCCCGCAAAGTATACAGGATGATTAAAATCTGGTAAGACACTCATTTTCTCAGAAAATATTGAGAATTTTAAATTTTATTATAGAGAAAAAATATCAAGTTCAAAAAACTCTACAATAATATGTGGTCAAACTATTACTTTTTTCATCCCTTCAAGGATAAATACCTTTATTTATAATTTTCTTAAATAGGAACCCTTATTTTAAACTTTATAATATGATAGAAAAAAAATTACAAACAATTGTGTTCTTATAATTTTTTTTTATCCGTTTAACCGTTCGTCCGTTACAGCTTAAGTGATTTTAGGCCAAATTTCTATTGTCATTTTACTGTATTAAATATAGAAGTCATTATTTTTATTTGCTGTTGCATAAAATAAATTTTATTAATCAAGTTATGACAGGTAAATTATAAATTAAAAATGTACTACGCACTAAATGAGTGATAACAATAATAGATTCAAACCGGCTTTTCGGTGTATTATTAATAGCGAAGTCTATGGTTTTGTAAGACAAAAGGATCTAACAAAAATACCGGTTATACTGCTACCGATATTATGAAACGTTACAAATGACAATATTTTTTCTGGAAGTCAAAATCATTAAACAATTATAAAATGTAAACGGTTGTTCGGATAAAAAAAATTATGAGAACAAAATTATTTGTAATTTTTTTTTTCTATCATATTATCAATTCAAAAATAGTGGTTTACATTTAAAAAAATTATAAATAAACATTTTTGTCCATGAAAAGATAAAAAAAAAATTTATTTGACTTCTTATTATTGTAGAGTTTTATAAATTTAATAATTTTTCTTTTTACAAAAATTTTAAATCCTCAATAGTTTCTGAGAAAATAAGTGTCTTACCAGATTTCGATCACCTTGTATAACACCCGATCAATGTATCACACTGCCCGTAATTCTACATTGGCCATAACAAATATATAATTTTAGTAGATGGATAGAGACGGATCTAGGTTTTTTTTAATTAGATGCTCAAATATGAACATATTTATTAACGATCAATATTATCAATTTATAAAATTCACATTTTCCGACATTAATTTTAATTTCAATAATTTCCCATACCTTTCTTCGGATTTCCAGAATCCCCTCATTAAGGCCCTAGTGACTATTCATCAATGGTTAGAACAAAACATTTTTGAGAACATCATATTATTTTATACTGATAAAAGGACATCAAATTGCTATATTATATTTAGTCAAAATCGTTTGATTTTGTGAGGGTGTTTCAGTTCCTATGGCACTTTAATCTACCAGTGCGTGTAGATAGTTTATTTTACAGGAAATTTAATTAATAATTAAATCAATATAAATAATAATAACCTATGTAAAACCATAATAAATTTTTATATTAATTATATTTCCGTCAAAAATTAAATAAAAATAATTTTGTTACAGCAAATAATTTTAAAACTATATTTGAAAATACCGCAAACACATTGCTAGATTATACTGTTACTGAATTCAAATACTTAGCAGATGCTAAACGCCATTATGGTGATATCATGAAAAACATAATTTGTGAAGAACTTCGAGATGCAATGAAATATGATTGTGATTATTCAACAATGTAGCGACTCTATTGTAACGGAAAAGAGAAAAGTTATTTCATTTTTATAGTATAGTAAAATAGGATAACTTTAATTTTAAGTGTAACTTTGAAAATACAGTTGTTCAGCAGTTGGAAAGAGCGCACTACTTGTAACAAAAATACCTTACAACTCACTAATAATCATAATTATTTATATTTTATGGATACAATATGTAAAACAAAATATTTTCCAAAATATTCTCTAATGAATAATGAAAACGTTCTTTGACAATTGTTATTAGAGAAATATAAATATTGTCGCAACTAATAAGTAGGTGACTCATAGTAGTTCCCTTCTGACGAAAGACTATCTATGCTTGCATATTGCATATATCTTTTCTAGTCATTTTTAATATTTTGGTTTCAAACAATATTAATTAATTAAATTACAGCACTCTAGCACCCTCAATATTTTATTTGAAAAACAGCATCAACATTCTACAATGCATTTACATAATTCATAAATATTCCATCATACTAAATCTAAACATACCAGGTAATGTCGTGTGCGAGGGGAGTATTTCTTATATAGTAACAAACGCGGCAAGCTTAACGTAACAAACATGATAAGTAAGTCCCGGATTTTGGTCCATATAGAATATTTTTTAGGATTATCTTAGACAGTGCTTTTCAAGCATAAAATAATAACGATGCATTTTGTTAGTTTATTCGTCAAAAATAATTGATTGAATCTAATTAAACCTATTAGGGCTGAAAATTTGAAAAATACCTTAATTTTAGACATTTAATATTATATCTAAAAATTGCGCTACCGTTAAAATTAACTTTAAAAAAAAAATTTTTTTTTACATAACTTTTTAAAATATTTTAAAACATTGATACTAATGAAATTTTAATAGAGATAATACATTTTTTTTTAGCATTCTTTCTATGAAAATTAAATTAATAACCTAAGTACAGACAACAAGTACAGATTGGTTAATAGGGCCAGCTAAGGCCCTACTAAGCAGTTTTAAATCAAATTACTACAACATTACCGACCCCTAGTCAAATATAGTGACTCTCTGCGTCTCAAAAGTGTTCGGTTATATCAAATATATAGTATACAGCTTCCTATGAACCTACAAGTCTTTTGTCATATTTTTCAAAAATATGCGAAAAAAACAATCATAAAACAAAAATAAAACATAGAACATAATAATAGTGACTGATATAATAATCTTTATTTATTTTTATTCAATTCTGTATGTTATTTTAATGTATAAATTTATTACTATATAGTCTGATTTATTAATTATACTAGCCCTTATGTTTTCATTAAATCATGATTATTTCATAAAAATGTATAGATTAAAATTCAATTTTATTTTTATAGATTTTAGGGGTAACTTTTAGCTACTCTTTAATTCCTGTTTAATTTACTAAAATCTCTTAATGACTCAACACTGTAAGCTCTGATTTTACTACAATTCAAAATATAATTGATTTTCTTAAATGAAAGACTAAATAATTTCACTCGTTTGGGCAAACCCATTATTTCTAATATTACCAACCTCGGTCATTAAAATATTTTTTGGTTCAAAAAGATATTTTTCAATTATTCTCGTATCAATATAAATTAAAGTTAAACTCCTCATTGAAAGTCCTTTTTTTCTTCTCTAACTGGACTAAACAGTGACAAGAATATATGACATACCTTTACTAAGAACTTCCAAGAACTATTCTCTTTAGGAGAATAGCATCTCATCATAAAATACATCGAAAACACTACAAAATTATTAATCCATAAAGCTAATATCTAATTACAAAATATTTAATTGCTACTGCCAAAACGTGTGAGGTTTAAATAGTAAATTTAATTTATTAATGTAATGATTTTTTTTTTTACGTAAAAGTGGCAGTAGATCAATACTCAAACCACTACTTTTTTTATTAATGTTGAACATTTTAACCTATTACAAAATTATCTCACCATATTAAAGTTTCTTTAATTTACGGTATTTTTAAATTCAACATTAGTTAATCAAAAATATATATAAATAAAAGAAATATCTTTATATTTTTAATGTATTTTTTATTTCAGTCTCTGTCATTAGATATTAGTCCAGATGATCGAGTAGAAAGAATAAAACAATGTTTGGTTAACGCTGAATCTGGCAATGGACTTTATAATATTGAAAGTATACCTCGAATTTAATAATAAAAAACTTAAAACTAATTTTTTTATAGTCTCCATTTCATCAGATAAATAGTGTTATCATTTTTTTATTCAATAATTTGAGTTTTAAAAGTTTTAATAGGTATTTCAAAAAAATATTTAATAGCATCATTTTTACGTTTCTTTTTGACATTATATACGATATTAGTTTCGATGCGAAGCTGAGAAGGTATTGGTTTTACTATGATGTTTTTTTTGTGTCTGTTACCACTTTTTCTCATCTTTCACCGAACCGATTTCTTTCAATGATACGTCAAAAGAACACAAATCGTATCTAGTCGAAGTCATTACCCTCAAAAATTGAAATAATTTCCCTCGTTCCCCGTATATGGGGGAAACCTCCAAAAAAATTACAATTTTAAAAATCGCTAATTTTCGAAAATTTTTAAATTTTTTTTACTTAAAATTGCCATAACTTTTTAAAAAATGGCCAAATCAATATAAATTTTTTTTTGTAGATGCATGATGTCTTTACCTATCATTTGGTATATATTTTTTATAAATCTGACTTTTTACCTGCTTACAGTGGGGGATTCAAAATGACAACTTTTTCACAAAAAATTAACTTTTTCAACTTGACTTTTGAAAATGTTCCGGAAAGTCTGACACTTTTATATATATCTTAAATTAAAGTTAATATAATATACTTTATCATGAAAAAAAAATTTCGGACTTTATTTTATCTTCACGGTGAAAATGGCTACCGAATGCTATTTTTGTGTGAAAATTTTCGATTTTGTATTTTACATTTTTAACTTTATTATGCTATAACTTTTTGAAAAATGTATGGATCAGTACAATTTTTTCATGAGGAGTAGTATTTATATATATCTTCCATTTGACATACTGTTTTTTTAAATCGGACCATTTCCCTATATACGAGGGGTATTCAAATCTAAAAAATGCATGTAGAAAGTAGAACTTTCTAACTTAAAAAATTAACTTTTTCAACTTAACTTTTGAAAGTGTTCCGGAAAGTCTAACACTTTTATATATATATTAAATTAAAGCTAATGTAATATACTTTATTATGGAAAAAAAAAATTTCGTACTTTATTTTGTCTTTAGGGTGACATTGGCTACCGAATGCTATTATTGTGTGAAAATTCTCGATTTTATTTTTTATATTTTTAACATTATAATGCTATAACTTATTGAAAAGTGTATGGATCAACACAATTTTTTTATGAGAAATAATATTTTTTAATAATCCCTTTTTCATTCGACATACATTATCTTAATCAGGATATTAATAAGGAACTAGCAGATCATATAGCTTTTGGAATAATCCACCAATTTTTTAAAATTAAACACTATCTAAAGATTTGCATCGAAGCGTTTATTTTTGATAGTGATTTTAATCACTGTCAGATATCATTATACTTGATCCAACTATGCTACGTTACAACGACCCCTTGTGCTGTGTTTTTTTATTCGGTTCTAAAATGTAATATATGTATATACATATATATTATCATAAAAACTTAATGAAATTTAAAGAAACATTAATCTTAAAGAAACCAATAACAAAATTATTTAATATTATTTTATTTTTCAATTAAGGAAGTGATTCAGGATAAACAGATCACTCTAAATACACAGGTAAAATAATCTAATTAAAAAAATTACTGGTTGATAAAACTTTTGAACCAGCACTTCGGAAGTTATTCTCACTTTAATATATAGACAGGACAAAGAATAAGAAGAATAAATGACTAGTAATAAAAATAGTAGCACTCACTCTTCACTTACAGTAATTATTTAAAATTATTTATAACTTCTAAAATACAAGTTGAAAAGTTGTTATCGATCAGTCATTTTATTAATTAGATAATTATCTCTTTTATAAGTTATCTAAACATGTATGTTTCCATTTAAGTAAAAAAAAATACCTCATGGTAAAATTAATACCTTCTCAGCTTCGCTTCGAAACTAATAAAGTTGATAGCCCTTTAAGTTATAAGGGATGATTCTAAAAGTCATCATTAGCTGATAAGTCAAGAAATATATGTAACTATATGGAATTAAAATTTTTTTTCTAACAATGTATTTATTTTGTGAGTAATCAAGTAATTTATGAAAAACCGATCACTCTCTCTCTATATATATTTATATATTTTATAAATATTATTTATTTTATTGTCTCTCAATTTAGTTTATTGATGGTTAGACTATATTAAACATAATTTCGGTTGGCCCAACTATATAGTTTTTTTATGTTAGTTACTTATATTTTGTTAACTGTTAAATATTTCACTAACTGAAAAGGTTGATTATTTTATTTAATCTTTTCGTTACAATGTTTAAAAAAATGAGATTGTAAATTTTAACTGAATTTCAGCTGAATTATTATATGCTGAAGTGGATCAAGAATTAAAAATGTGGAATGAAAAATTTTTAGAAGAGGGTACCTCTAAATATACAGATAGAATGAAAGAAAATATGAAACATCAATTGTGTTTATTATTAAATACGTTAGACAGAAATAATTGCGAATATGAAATTACAAAATGTTGTAACGATATTGTAGCAAGTTATAACCTAGAATAGAAACTTAATATCAAAAGTACCTTTTTCATGAAAAAAATCACTTCTCTATACATGTATAATTTTTCTGTATTTTGTATTCAATTTTTTAGATTGAATACAAAATATTCGAAACAGTTAATTATAATTTATATTGATTTTACAGTAGTTTTATTATAGTCTTTTAATAAGTAATGTTTATTTACAATTAATTTAAATTTACAAATAATTAAAAAACTCTTAATAGCATTATAAATTGTTACTAACAATCAATACTTTACATTACTACTACCAACAATACTGCGTTTTACTAACCGTAATATCACAGTTATTATAATGTTACATAAATTCTATAAAAAACAATTAAACTATAAAAATAATTTCGATTTAAATTGTTTGTATATAATTATTCAAGTTACTTAAAAATGAAGATCTAATAAAGGTAACATTGGTTCTGAAAAATCACCTTTGAGTAATTATTTTAAAAATGTAATCCGTGCGGCAAAGTCTGATATGCAGTATATCTGTTATTCACTTTTAACTGAGATTTTATAATTTGGATAATTATAGACTGGTAAAAACACACACAAAAAAAGTTAAAAATTAATAAATTACAGAGTAAAATTATTTAATTTTATAGTTGAAATCTATTATCATATCTATCATAATTCGACAATATAAAAAAACATTAGAAATGAATGATTTTAATTATCTTATAAATACAGATTTATAAATAAAATATACAAAATGATAGGAAAACTAAAAAAAAAATTTTCCATATTCATCTATCACTATTTATTAGCCTTAACATATAAAAACATATTTTCAATTAAATATTTCAAGTCGCACAACAATGTTATATGATTTCAATAAGGAAAAATATATTGAAAAAAGTTATTTATTTGGATGGTTTGAAAACTTTTTAAAAATTTAAACACAAGGAAATTTTTCTTATAAAATTACTTTATTATTTTTTCTATTACACAGTAAATTTATTCATAATAAATAAAAGAAAATGCTCTAAGGTTTGTTGAAAATTATAATTATTTTACATCATAATATTTTTTTATCGTTTCAACTGAAGATAATAAAATAATAATTGAATACAGTATTTTTAAAAAAAATTTTAAGTATTATAATATCTAATACATTTTTTTTCATATACTAAAAACAACTATATAATTTTAAAATAAAATTATAACTTTTAATTATTAATAATAAAATTATAATATATTAACAACATATAATTGAAATTGATCACTCGTGGCTAATTTTAATTATAAATATTTTTAGCATATAAATTGCAAACCAAAAAATAAAGTTAATCTTAAAATAATAAAAAAATAGATTTTAAATGAAACATATTTAATTAAGATATAACAAAGTACATCAAAAATTTGTCAAATACATATAACTCACTAAAAAGGTCAATAATTTAAAAAGAAATATATGGAACAAAAATGTATTGCTTAAAAAACATTTCAGATATTAACAAAAATAAATACTTTTGATAAAAAAAAA
>NW_026099575.1:13026144-13031940 GCF_025091365.1 Daktulosphaira vitifoliae | reverse complement strand
CAATAATTTAAAAAGAAATATATGGAACAAAAATGTATTGCTTAAAAAACATTTCAGATATTAACAAAAATAAATACTTTTGATAAAAAAAAATTATAACAGAACTGAGTACACGTAAATAGATAAAAATAATTTTATCATTTGATAAGCAAACAATTGCTTAATAAAATTTAAAACTGAATAAATCAAAAAAGTTTTATTAAATTAAAAAAAATAATAATGGCATTGGAATGTATTAATGAAAGTACTTTATAAATAAACATTTAAAATAAAAATTCAAAAATATTTGCCATCGTATTTAAAATATTTAAGTTATACGACTTTAAATAATCTTCAATAATTGGCTCATTGAATTCATCAATAACCATAATATTATCATTTTCAACGTTTATGAGATTTTCAGTATGTGAAATTCTGCTGAAGTCTTTGTCAGATTTTTCCGAATCTAAACTGCTTATATACCAATCATCATTGACCAACATCTGTGATACATAACTTTCAAATGGTTAAATGGGAATATTAATTTCCGTATTGTCAGAATCATTAAGAACCATTCATATCAAATCAACTAAGATTCATATCCGGAATCAAAATATTCATCATCATTCTCGACATAATCATCATCTTCAACGACATCATCGAAGTCCATTAGATAACTCATTATATCATCTTCTTCAGAAAAACTGTCATCAATGTTTTCAACATTGTCATGCTCATCCAAAGTATAGGTATTCAAAATGACAGGAAGTTGTTGATGAATGACATCAATTGAGCTGTTTCTTTCTAAATAAATGTGGTCATCAATGTGATCTTCTTGTTTATTGTACAAGTCAGATGAATCGTAGCCATTTTCTTCTGTCAACAACGAAGAGGAAAATTCTTCGGAGTTCGTGTTAGATATCTTATGAAAGGCTTCATAAGTATGTTCATTATCATCACCCAAAGAAAAACTACGCATAACGACTGGAATACGTTCAGGAACAACATGATCGTTCTCTTCTACTTGACCACCACAGTTTTCCAACATATTGGACTCCGATTCATGGCATTTTTCTTCTGTAAATGATGAAGTGGAATCTTNGATTTATTCCCCCCTCCACACCTCTTCACCTACATCACATGCGGTGTGGTGGGTGGGTGAAGCGGGGGGAACCAAAATCCCTTTTTTCACCCTACTATTGCTCTTACATTAAAAGTCGTTTAAATTTAAAAAAATTAAATAGGCTTATTATATAAATTGAATTTTATATTTAAAATTGCGCGTAACTTAAAATTATTTAAATTAACATTTTGAAATAAAAAAGAAAAATTACGAGTTGAGAATCAATTTATTTGAATAATACAGAATTTGAGAATAAAATTGTATAAGGGAATATTTAGAGTTATGTCAGAGGAAGTAGAATTAATTGAGATACAAGGTATTCCAGACGAATACAAAAAAACATTAGAATGGATTAATAGTTTAAAAAGACCCGATCTTATTAAAGAACTTGAATTAAGAAAGTTATCTACCACAGGCACTGTATCAGAATTAAAAGTTAGGCTATTTTGGTTTTTTCTACCTAAAACACTAACGCAAACTAATAATAAAAATATTATTGATCAAAATTCAAATTCACCCAAAGTAACTAATAATTTCAACATGAATAAAAATTTATTTTTCAAACCAACTACATTTTCGGGTGGAATAAATGAACGCGTAGACTCATTCTTAAAAACATTTAATAGAGCAGCGTTAATTAATAATTGGTCAGATAATGAAAAACCGCAATATTTAGTTGCATTTTTACAAGGCTCAGCATTAACTTTTTATGATAATATTGAGTCATTAAAATTACCCTGGAATGAATTAGAGAAAAAGTTTAGGAATGAATTTGAACCCATTGCTCAGAATGATATGTTACGTATTTTATTAGAAAAAAGAAAACAGTTAGATGATGAACAAACAGTTGCTTATATTAATGATATGGAAGCTTTGTGTAAAAGAATTGATGCTAATATGTTAGGTAGCGAAATAGTGAGAAATGTTATGAAAGGTCTCAAACCAAGCATTGCGAGATACGTTAGTATTTTAGACAATAATAATTTAGACGAGTTAAAAAGAAACATTCAGAAATATGAGATGGTTGAATTTATGATTACTGGAGAAACAGCTAAAAGTCCGTCTGAAATCAAACAATCTATAATTAATGAAAAAATTAATAAAATTACCCAGAATAACGAGAATGATGATTTAAAAAAATTAATAGAGGAATTTCAAAATTTAAAACAAAATCAAGAACGATTTTTTAATGAACATATTAATCTTATACCTATTAATAGGCAATTTCAAAATTATAATAACTCATCTAACAAGTTTTTACAAAGAAATAATCAATTTCAGAATAATAATAACGATTCACGTTATAAAAATCAATTTCAAAATAGTAATAAATTTAATAATAATTCACCATGCTATAACAATAATCAATTTCAAAATAATAATAGTTCTAAAAATAACTTTTCATCAAATTACGATCAATTTCAAAAGCAATATATACCTTATGATAATTATAATCGAAATATCAAATTACATAATAATAATTATTCAAAATTCAAAAATAATGATCGAAATTTTTCACAATTTAAAAGTAATTCTCAACAAATTTACAGACCACAGTTTAATCAAAGGGAAAATTTTCAAAATAACAATAACTTTCAGATGAATCGTAATTCACAGAATTACAAATCAAATACTTTAAAATGTAATTATTGTGCTAGGAGTAATCACAATTCAGAAAACTGTTTTTATAATATTAACAAAACAAAATGTCAATTATGTGACCTTATGGGCCATACAGCTCGTAACTGTCCAAAAAATTCAAAAAACTAATTTCTAGGTTAAACGATAGTGCTGAAGAAAACAGTTTACCTTTTAAATCAGCACACAATATTATAAATAATGTGACTCAAGAAAGTCACGTTCCTATTGCTTTACATTTTTATGCTTTATTTAATGATATTAAAATGCCTATCACCATTGACACGGGATCAAATATATGTTGCGTAACACATACTTTAATTTCAAACAATCAGATCAAATCACAATATTTTTCAAATATATGTGGTCCTGACAATAGACCATTAAATATTTTAGGAACAACAAATATTATCTTAAATATAGAATCAATAGATTTTATCATTAAAGTTTTCGTAGTAAAAAACTTATCTTGCATGATTATTCTTGGAAATGAATTTTTAGACAAAAACAATTGTGTCATTGATTTTGATAGACAAACAATGTGTTTGAATGATCAAATTCAATTACCTATATATTTGGACAATAATTTAAATCTTAATCAATTAAATTCTAATTTTACTGAAAAAGTAATGGATCTGTTTACAGTGTATGATTATTATTCAATAGCACATTGTATTTCAGTTGATCTTAAAATGAGTAATGGCATAGCCTTGGAGATATGTAACAAATATGGTAATATGGCTCCAACTTTATATAAATTAAAACCAAAGATAGGTGATGCTATTCCAGTCTGCACTAATGGTAGAATTATTTATTTTTTAATTACAAAAAATTATTATTTCGAAAAGCCAGAATATGTGAATATTGAAAAGGCTTTAAACAATTTAAAAATTCAAATGATAAAACATCATGATAATCATATTGCAATGCCTAGAATAGCATCAGGTCTAGATAAAAAAGAATGGACTATAATTAAACAGATGATCTGTTCTATTTTCTTAAATACTAGTATTAATGTTTTAATATGTCATAAAGATAATGAATATATTACTAATGATTGGAAAACTAAAGAGCATATTTCAGTCATAAATACAATTAAACAATTTTACGATGATAGAAATTTAAACGACACTAGTAATCATATTCACAATAGTGATAATGTCAATAGCAAAGTCAATAATTATAATCAGAATAATAATATTAACTTAAACATTTTTAAATATTATAAAAAGGGAGAAAATATTTATAGTGAAAACAATTGTGGGTTTTTTGCAATTATTAATGCACTTAATGACGGGAAAACTGAAAAAGTAACTTCAGTATTTGAAATTTTAGAACTTTTAGAATTATCTGATTTACCTAATTATTGGTTTAGTGACGATGAATTAGCAGCTATTGCAAATTATTACAATCATGACACATATATCTTTAATGATACAGATAAAACTGGAATCATTTATGGTTTAGGTAATCGCCCACCTATAGTCCTATACAATGTAGATAAAAATACACACTGGATTCCAGGAACACAATCAAATAAACCATCAAGAGATATTCCTTTAAAAACAATAAATTTTACAGAATTTGAATCTATAGACAATTTAAAAGAATCTATTTTTAAACACATAAACAAAAAACAATACAATAATATTGCCAATGATGTTGACAATAATATTGGCATTAATAATTTAATCATTAATGAAAATAATTTGTCAATAAAAACAAAACATAATGAAAAACTAAATAACACAATTTTAAACACTAATACGCATACACATGAAAGTAAGCCAGCCGTTGTAGATATGGAAGACAAAACAATTAATATGTTATCTCATTTAATTAGTTCTGATCACAAACAAGTCTCTAAAATAATAACACCATATAATAATTTACAGTTTAATGATATTGTTGCAATTAAAGCAGCAGATGAAGAAAATGTAATTGAGAATTTTATTTTTCCAAATTTAAATAAATCTAATAGTTTAACACAAAAAGTAGAGTCAAACAAACAAGTAGAAAATTTCAATTTTATAGCACCAGCATTAATTAATATCAAAAACCTTTATTCAAATTCTTTAGTCATTTCAGACAAAAATTCAAATAATAAAAATGAAAAAAATCATATGTTAATCCAAAGTAAAATAAATTTATTAAAGGTCATTGAAAATGTTCAACATTTTAACATTATACAATTCAATTGTAAGTTTTTACAGGTATATGTGAAACCATCAAGTCGTTTGAAATTAGATTCGACTTATTTTTATTACATTCGTAATACTATGAAAATAACTCAAGATTTTAAAACTATAAGTTTGCAAAATATATTTAATAAAATGATTTCATTTTTATTAGGTAAACCTGTACTTTACAATTATAACTTAAATTCTTATATGAAAAGTATTAATTTTAGAAGAAACATTTTATATTCTAAAAGTATATTTTATAATTCTTTAAATAAATATTATTGGTCTTTTCAAAACTACACACATTCTTTTGTTAAATACATCATGAAAATGATTTGCATTAAGCATGTCATTTTTATTTTTGACCCTGGTGGTTAATATTTAATATAATTATTATCATCACTTAAAAAAGGTTTAACATTGTATTACTAACATAAAAAAAAAATTTTCATATCAAAAAATGTATACTTTCTTTATTTTTAAGTCAAATAAATATTACACATTATATTACTTATATGTAAATTATTCATAATTTATAAATTATTATAAATATACAAATCATATGAAAGCAAAACTTTCTTTAATGATTTAAATGAGTTAATGAAATATTCAATTACCATACTTAATATTTTTATATTATACATATTTAATTACACCATGTCAACATGTAAACATTGAATATCTTAATATGTAATTTTATATTTCACAAAATTGTACTATTTATACAATCAGTAATTGTAATTTTATAATTGGTTCATAAAACAAATAAATTTTTTTTGAAAAACATAACACTTGTAAAGCAAATTTCAACAATTTCAAATCATTAAAAATACAAAAGATCGATACGAATTAAGAAAATGCAATTCATACTAG
>NW_026099575.1:13025750-13026044 GCF_025091365.1 Daktulosphaira vitifoliae | reverse complement strand
CAAATAGCGCGACCTGTCGGACGTGAAGAGGAAGCGCCGCGATCGCCATCCGGTGGTAACACCGGAAATGAGAAGTGACCGTGACATACTCCCCCCCCAGTCCGACCAGTCATAATTTCTAAGTAATTTTTGGTATTTAAAAAGATTCTACTATTGAAATATCCAGAACTGAATTAATTTTAATGATTTACTTTAACTAAAAAAAAAAAGCTATTATTTTAAATCCCTCCTTGTGCGCAGGTTAAGGGTTAGATTTATAAAAAAAAAAACCAAATGATAGATAAAGACATGCAT
>NW_026099575.1:13001173-13024899 GCF_025091365.1 Daktulosphaira vitifoliae | reverse complement strand
AAAAAATTGGCTATTTAAGCTAGTTCAAATTTCAAAGTTATTTTTCTCGACTTAAAAGAAGCAAACAAATTTAAATAAGTTTAACTTTCTATGCTATATTAATTTTAATTTATATAATATTTATGAAAATATTGTACTCCCCTTGTCAGGTATTTTAAAATAAAATAAAATACAAAACCCAGAATTTTAACACAAAAATAGCAAATTTTTGAATACGGTAGTCATTTTTACAATGAAGACAAATCCAGAGGTCAAATTTTTTTTTTCACATTAAAGTATATTACATAAGCTTTAATTTAATATATATATAAAAGTGTCAGTCTTTCCGGAACATTTTCAAAAATTAAGTTGAAAAAGTTAATTTTTTTGTAAAAAAGTTACCATTTTGAAACCCTTCCTGTGGGCTTGTCAAGGGTCAAATGTCAACAAAAATAAATAAAATGATAGGTGAATACCTAAGGTATCTAAAAAAAAAAAATTATATTGATTCGGTAATTTTTTAAAAAGTTATGGCAATTTTAAGTAAAAAAAAAATGAAAAAATATCGAAAATTAGCGGTTTTTAAATTTGTAATTTTTTGGGGGATTTCCCCCGTTTACGGGGAACGAGGGAAATTTTTTCAATTTTTGAGGGTAATGTCTTCAACTAGATACGATTTGTGATCTTTTAACATATTTTTTATCAAAATCGGTTCAGTAAGAGTTGAGATTGAGCGTATACAGACACAAAAAAAAAACACATCATAGTAAAATTAATACCTTCTCAGCTTCGCATCGAAGCTAAAATTAATTTATTACCATAACTTTTAGCTCAAATTATCAAAATAATTTTTTTTTATAAATACCTTAGGTATTTCTCGATCATTTTATATGGATCAATATTACTATTTTTTTAAAAATAATTTTTATATACCCCTTTCATTATTTTCGGTTGCACATTTACCCGTTCACTGCACAATTATTCATTGTGTTTAAAATATTCTGATTTGTTTGATTTTTAAAATCCACTACGAATTTCTCCCATATACGCTTCACTATGCATTTGTAATCGAATGTGATTATTTCATTATACAATACCATCGATGTCTTTGGTAATAACGACGTATTAATGGTTTTTACAATTGAATAGACTATTACCCATTTGCAACCGATATGCAAACATTTTTGCTCTATGAAACTGAAATTGAAGACCGATGTAGCCAGTACAGCAAACTCAGGTTGAGGTTGATTCTGTAGCGAGGTGTAATATATAGAAGTAATAAACACTTTTACGATTTAATAACAACTATACTATATTACAACGAACTAACAAATAACAGCGAGAGACGAAGTGCGTTTAAGACAGAGTGCGTAAGTGATTGACTGATCGATTGATTGACTGGAGCGACGATCTTGCCCTTAAATAGTCAGAGGAATCTTCTAGAGGCGGCGGCGGAACTCTCTAGAACATTCGACCGCCACACCACCCCCCTACGGAGTGGAGTTAGCTAGGGTCAAAAATGTCCGGGAATCTGACTCGGCGGCCTGAGCGAGTTGTTCGTACTGGCTGTGTTGATGGATCGGTATTAGGCGGTTGTTTATGTTTGGGCGTATTCGGGGCAGTCGCTGGTAGAGCATGTGCCTGGCTATCGGTTGTGATTTCGTTCACCATGGGGTAGGCAGATTTTACTTTATCAATCGTCACCGTAACTGGTTGATTTTGAACTTTTATTTAACGTTTTGTCATTTCGGGCAATTACTTCGTAGGGACCTTGATATGGCGGTTGAAGTGCTGCTCGGACACCTCCCTCCCTGAGAAATACGTGTGAACAGTCCTTAAGGTCCGCAAAAACAAATGATCGTGGATTTGAGTGGCGAGATGCAGGTACTGGACGGATTTTATTCATAACACTGCGAAGACGATCTAGTAAGCTAGTAGGGTCTTTCGTACTGCTATTATCTTGATTGTCTGTGAAGAAATCACCAGGAAGATTAAGAGGCTCCCCATAAACAAGTTCCGCAGACGTGGCTTTTAAGTCTTCCTTAAACGCAGAACGTATTCCGAGAAGCACGATAGGCAGTGACTCAGTCCACGAGTCTTTTGCGTGGGCCATGATGGCTGCCTTTAGTTGTCGGTGCATTCGTTCGACGAATCCGTTTGCAGCAGGATGCCAACTGGTAGTGGGGCGAAGCGTAAAACCAAAACGTTTTGCTAAAGGTTTTAAAGTAGCTGATNAAGCGTAAAACCAAAACGTTTTGCTAAAGTTTTTAAAGTAGCTGAAACAAACTGAGTACCACGGTCAGTCGTAACGTATTGAGGTACTCCGAAGCGTGAAATCCAGCAATTGAGGAAACCCTTAGTGACATCATCTGCTGTTATACGTTCGAGTGGATACACCTCCGGCCAACGGGTGAAACGGTCGATTACCGTCAGACAGTACCTAAAGGACTGTGATGGCGGCAATGGACCGATGATATCGACATGAACATGTTTGAATCGGCGTGAAGGTGTTTCAAAGTTTCCCAGTGGGGCTGAGACGTGTCGGCTTATTTTCGATCGCTGACAGTGGACGCAGGCACGTGCCCAGGAACGGCAATCCTTTTTCATTGCTGGCTACACAAATCGTTCTGAAACTAAGTGAGCTGTTACGCGTGCACCGGGGTGACTAAGGTTGTGTAACTGATCAAATGCGTGACGCCGGAATCGTTGTGGCAAAAATGGTCGTGGGCGTCCCGTTGACGTGTCGCAATAAATATAGGCTGAAGATCCTGGCACTAGTACCTTCTCCNATTTTCGTGTGAAAATTCTCGATTTTATTATTTATATTATATTTAACTTTATAATGCTATAACTTATTGAAAAGTTTATGGATCCACACAATTTTTTTATGAGAAATAATATTTTTTAATAAACCCTTTTTCATTCGATATACTTTATCTTAATCGAGATATTAATAAGGAACCAGCAGATCAAGTAGCTTTTGGAATAAAACACCAATTTTTTTAAAATTAAACACTATCTAAAGATTTGCATTGAAGCGTTTTTTTTTTTGATAGTTATTTTAATCACTGTCAGATATCATTATACTTTATCCAACTATGCCACGTCATCACTATGCCGCGACCCCTCTGTGCTGGTTTTTTTAATATCATTATGTTCATCAGATTGTGTAATTTTATCTATTTTTTTTTATTTCTAAAACGATAGCGTATATATATAATTGATTATATGATTAGTAGTACATTGCTTGTAGAAAATTAATTTGTCGAAAGTTAATTTAAATAGAAATATAAAGTATTTAGGAATGAATTAAGAATAAACTTATAACTTAATAATTTGAAAAATATGTAACAATTTATTTATTTTTCAGAATTTAACAATTAAAAAGTGATTATAGATTAAAAATTTAGGGTCACAGGTGTTTCACAGGAATTTAAAAAAGTATTATAAAAAATAAAGAGGCATAAAAATATTAGCTAAGATAAGATTAAAATTCTAAGAAATGACATTACAGACAATATTTTGCACGTGTAATTTCTATAAAACCAAGTAGTCACTGCTTAATAATTAATAATTATCGTTTGATTCAATTATTGAATCAAACGATAAATGATTATGTGAGTGACAAGTTATAACGAAAAATAAATTATTCTTCAGTAACTATTAAATATAAAATAAGACACCGTTTATCAACAATAAATTCTTTCATTTAAACATTTTTATTTCAGGCATATTGTATACATATCAGAAAAATATATTTATTAGGTATTTTTTATACTTGTTGTGCGGGCCCACGTGGTAAAAGGAATTAAACTTAATAAGAAAAAGAAAACACTCACTTTTCAATAAAACTTTAGAATATATAATTTGATTGACACAACTAATAATACAATACACGTTATTTATTAATATTAATACAAATGAATAGAATAATAAAATATAATGACATAGAATGATATAGAATGATTTAGAATGATAATGGCTTGACTCAAATTGAATTGAACGGCTTGTAAGGAATTTGAAAACATTTATCTTGAACGACGTTGATGATTAGAATAGTTTCACTTCTTGATTTTGTAGAAATTTGATTGTATTTGAATGTATCGATTGTATTATTTTTTTATTAAAACGTTGATTGCGACGATGTAGAAATTCAAAATTGTTTAATTATTTTGACGGTCACTTTATAATTGTTGTTATGTTCTCCACGATATCTGGTGGTCTTGTTAATTTACGGCGGCGGCACAGTCAAGTTATCGTCCGCTAGACCGCGACGGTGTACATAACGGAGTATTAGTTTGATAAACACGGCGGCAGCGTCGAACCGGTTGAAACAGTGTTGCCACACGAAATAGAATTATGTAGTGAGGTTATTCCCTATCTACAAGGACGCTTCCACGCGGTTTAATGAATGTATGTTTTCTTACCAAAAAATTTTTTCCCTTTTTAGTTTTTGAAAGGCCCTCGAAGACGTTTCCGCTCTATTACCGCTGCCACCAAATATGTTGTGCGGGCCCACGTGGTAAAAGGAATTAAACTTAATAAGAAAAAGAAAACACTCACTTTTCAATAAAACTTTAGAATATATAATTTGATTGACACAACTAATAATACAATACATGTTATTTATTAATATTAATACAAATGAATAGAATAATAAAATATAATGACATAGAATGATATAGAATGATATAGAATGATTTAGAATGATATAGAATGATTTAGAATGATATAGAATGAGTGTAACTAGCGCATACTAAACCACGACTGACTGTAGGGTACCTACAGTGGGAGTCCTTTGCCCATGGTTGCCCTAAAACCCTTGGTCAGCACATTCCTGTGTTCGACGACAGTCGGACGACCATGTATTATATACTCTACACAATTATAAAATAATATTCAGGGGTTCTTAACATACTTGAGTTATTATTCAGATGTTATTTTTGTAAATTTATTTGTAATACGCATTCAATAGATAGCTGTATAATACACACTTATTAATTAATTAGATAAAGAAATAAGCAACTACATATTATCGGATACGTAGAAAAATTTCAAAAGACATTTTGATAAATTTTATAGAATAAATGAAAAACTTTCTTATTTCATATTTTTTGATGTAGAAACACTGTTTAATATTTAGCCATTAACTTGATAATTTTATGATATGTTTTTTATGATATTTTATGATGAGTTTTGTCATGGAGTCTATTATAAATTAAAAAGGCTTTATTTAAATGTATTCCTAAAATTTATTAAGGTCAAACAAATAAGACAATTACTTTGTATAAATATTGACAAATAACGAACAAATTAATAAAATAAATATTTTAAGAATTAATTACATTATTCTATTTTATTATATATTATTAAAAATAAAATAATATAATTATTAGAACTGGGTTAATAAGAAAAGTTATAGAAATGAATGTTGAAGGAAAAAGAGGTAGAGGAAGACTAAAAAAAGAGATGGAGGGATGCTATTGAATGCGATGGAGGATCGTGTCAAGTGAAAGTTTGGATAAGGGTGATCGACCCCAAGTAGTTAGAATTAAGGCGAGGAAGAAGATTACAACTGGTTTGATATCAATTAGATTAATGATGCTATTTACATAAAATCCAATGTCTCCATTGAAGGTTTTATTGTATGCCGGAAACCAAATTTCAAAAAAGTACCCATTATTGATAATTTTATATTATAAATAGCATGTGTGATATCCTCAAATATTTCGTTTATAGACCTTTTTCTATCAACTTGCCTATTGTACCATTCAATTACATTCGATGGAATTGACTGTTTTGGTCTACAGTTGTTATTCAAAAAATCTCGAACATTATTATTTAATTCATCGAGTTTTTCATCTAAATCTTTGTCAATATGGTTGTATGATGAAACTAAATAATACACTATGTCTACATAAGAATTAATGTTATTTTTAAGTTCCATTTCCGTGTAATTGGAAAAAGAAGAAAATGCAGCCGGCCAATCTACAATAAAATTTGTGAAAGAAGCAAATTCCATTATAAGTTGTTTTTTACAATTTCTTTTTTCAGTGGTATATTTTTTTTTACATTTTCCCCATAATATTCTTACAAACTCTGTATAATCTTTTAATTTCTTAGAAAAATTGCAGCTCAGCAACAAGTAAAAATGTCTTGCTTTATCGTTCTTATTCTCAGATGTAACAAAGTCTTTTGTTCCAAATCCATCAAACAATTGGTCCATGGTAATTTCTCCATTATTTCCGTCATAAATATGCAAACCGTCTCTAAATTCATTCCAATATGAGTATTTTAAAAATATTTCTAATTCACAAACTTTATAATTAAAATTTGACATTAATATACACTTTTTGGTATGCAGGAAATCAAATTTCAACAAAAAAGCCATAACATTTATTTTTATTTGATCAAGATAAGAATTGACCTTCAAAATTATTTCATCGTTAGGCCTATTATCAAATTGCTTTTTATACTGTTCGATTATCACCGAAGGAGTTGGCTCTTTTGGTCCACAGTTACCATTCATAAAATCTCGAACATTATTATCTAATTCATTAAGTCTTTCATCTATATCAATTTCACTATGGTTGTTTGATGAAGCTAAATAATATACTATATTTACATAAGAATTAATGTTATTTTTAAGTTCCATATCAGTGTAATTTGAAAAAGAAGAAAATGCAGCCGGCCAATCTGCAATGAAGTTTGTGAAAGCGGTAAATTCTCTTATTATATAATGCTTACATGCTTCTTTTCGGTCGAGATGTTTTTTACATTCTGTCCATATTATTTTTACATAGTCTGTATATTCTCCTAATGTCTTAAAAAAATTGCAGCTTAACAACAAGTAAAACTGTCTCGCTTTGCTATTCAGATTTTTAGATGTAACAAAATCACTTCTAGTAATTCCTTTAATCAATTGGTCCAAGGTGATTTCTCCATGAATTTCATCAATAATATGCAAACTTTTTCTTAATTTTAGCCAATTAGGGTTTTTTAAAAATAAGTTTAACTTAGTAACTTTATCTTTGGAGTTTACAAATTCAAAATTGAGAATAGTGCAAATCAAACCAAATAAAAATAAATATTTAGTAAACATTTTGAAATATAAAATTTTTTCACTGTGAAATAAAGTTGCGTTCATAATATTTTCAGTTAAAAATGGTTCAATATACAAATATGTTATTTACATAAAAAAATGTTGACAGAAATTATTTTTAAATTATATTTATTATCTAAGTAAATTAAAATATAATGTTTTATTACTTATTACTAAATTATAGCTTTATTTTTTTTTTTAGAATATCTTTATTAAATTAGTATGGTTAAATAATGAATTAAATAATATTATACTTAATTTACTGAAATTATATTTATATATTTTTATATTGAAAAAAATTAATTATTTTATCATATAATTTTTTAATGTCCAACTAGCATTGTAATTATTTATATCTTCCATTTTTTCAGTAAGCATTCAATGATCTTTGGTTTTTTTTTTTTAAATCATTATTGTTAATTTTTACTCTTGTTATTAAATATAATTTTAAGAATAACTATTTTATAAAATCAAATGTTTAGTTTTGGTATATACAATAACGTAATATTAGTAGTAATAATTTATATTTGTCCCAACTGAAGCAGACTGATATCAAATATATTTATAATTATATTGCTTAGAATAATTTAAAAATAACTAAAACTAGTTTTAGCTTCGATACGTAGTTGAGATGGTATTATTACTATACTATTTTTTTTTGTGTGTGTCTGCCGCTTTTTCTCAGCTCTTACTTGACCGATTTCTTTCAACAATACGACAAATGATTACAATTCGTATTTAGTTCAAGATAATACTTTCAAAATAGAAAAACAATTCCCTTAATCAAATAAAAGCTGCTTAACCAGCTTTCTTCATACAAACCATTAAAATCATTAATTTCTAATATTTTTCAAGTATTTTTTGTCGAATTTGATTTGATATGACAAAAGTTAAATAATTTTTAATATCGTTTATAGAGTAGGTTACAGTGATCGGGTCACTAAGTTTCATAAATGTTATGTGAATGAAATTTACATTGCATTATTTGTAAGTATAATACCTGTTTTGTATAAAGTTGTTGTGTATAGAGCGACACTCAAGTATTATCTTAGGTGTTTTTTAGTTTCATTAATATCTCGATTTATCACTTTATAAATATTTTTTTAATTTATCCCTTATACCCTATAAGGGTGTCACCATTATTTTTCCATAGACGAAGCACACATTTATCCAGCCCATAACAAAATAATGACATAATTAAGAAAATAACTAATCGAAGACAATTTTAGACCCACTACCTAGGAAGTTATAGCTATTTTAAAATTTAGAATGGAGGTGAAATGTAGGTTATGTTGTTTTTATCATTACGCATTAGTTTATCACGCTTTTCCTTAACTCTATATTTAAAAAATGTTAATGACTTCCGAAATACTAATTCAAAAATTATATTTTTATTTCTTTAAGTAAGTGTATAGTAAGAATAAATGTTAAACGAACAACATCGATGATAAATGTGAAAAGAACTTTTATTATTTATGATTAAATTGAAGTAATCTTGAAAATAGTAACATAATAATAAGAAATATACTTTATAACTTCATATGTTTATAACTTTTTGAAAAATATGTGGATCAATAAAATATTTTTATAAAAAATACTATTTATATATTTCTTTATTTGAAATACTTTTTTTTTTTAATTGGACCATTTTCCTTTATACATGGGGTTCAAAACTAAAAAATGCTTATAGAAAGTAGAACTTTTTCAACTTAACTTTTGAAAGTTTTTCGGAAACTCTGACACTTTTATATATATATATCTTAAATTAAAGCTGATGTAATATACTTTAGTATGAAAATAAAATCGGACATTATTTTATTTTCATGGTGAGAACGGACATCAAAGTAAATAAAAAAATATGATTATTGTAAAAAAATTAAAAAACTAAATTTTAAATGTCAATTCCATACTATATTTAATACATATTTATTCATATATTACACTTATAAATCATAAAACTTGTAATCAGGATATAAATAAGGAAATAAATCATGTAGCTTTTGGAATAATCCACCAACTTTTTAAAATTAAGCATAATCTACAGATTTGCATCGAAGCGTTTTTTATGATAGTTATTTTAATCACTGTCAGATATCACTATACTTGACCCAACTATGCCATGTCACCACTGTGACGTGACTTCCCGTGCTGGATTTTTTTTTATGATAAGTACTATTTATGTACTTCTTTTATGCGACATACTTTCTATATATATTTTTTTATACCTTTTAAATATATCATTTCGTAAAAATTGATACAATTGTACCCAGTTTCTCTTAATTATATTATAAGTCAAACCGTATAGTCTTGTAGTATAATTATTAACACATGTACTAAATATCACATATATATGAATAAAGCCAAAAATCATCTAAGGAATGTTTCCCTTTTAGGGTAATAAAAATAACTATTTATCAACACATGTTTCAAACCAGTCCCCTACAATTCATTAACTACGCCCACGGCAGGGTTTCTATCACAATTAACCAATCACAAATAATGATCTAACATCTTAGGAATTTCAATAGAGATCGCTGGCTTACTTCATCCGGCGTATAAAAAGCCATTTTTCTCGTAAAAAGGGACGCTGCTGCTCCTGCTCTCATCTCTCTTCTTCTGGGACCTCTGACGACTTCGGACGACCTCTCTTCTAAATATTCTCTTACATGGAATCTGCGTTAGTATAAGTAAATATTTTATCCCTGTGACTTAGTTTTTTTTTATATGTATCATCCTAAGTGGTGAACATTGTCTTAGATGATTTATTAATATTTTACACAGGAACAAGTTTTTATTTATTTTATCATCACCTAATGTCCTCACGACAAATAGACATTATGTCTATTTATATATAAAGATTTTAAATATTATTATGCCCTTCATTTCTGGACAGCCTCAAATGTGCCGAAAAGAGTGAAGAAGCGTAATTTTATTTATATAGACATAGTTTGTAATATATAAGAATTTTAAATATTATTGTGCCCTTCATTTCTGGACAGCCTCAAATGTGCCGAAAAGAGTGAAGAAGCGTAATTTTATTTATACAGGCATAATAGCCTTATACATTATCGTATATTCATAATAAAGCTTATTGTGCCCTACATTTATGAACAGCCTTAAATGTGCCGAACTAAATGAAGAAGCATAATTTGTGATTAGAATTAACTAGTTTTAGTAGTAGTACTTTATGCCTGTGTACCCGCCAGCCTTAAGGGACTATGCCAATTACCTTTCGGTAACGTGTAGGCAGTTGAGGTACAGAGTAGTACTAAACTTATAAAAAGAGTATTTTTGAAGTGCGCTATATCCGTCGACAAGCCAGTTCTAGAGCTAGTAGTCCGGGTAGAGTTCATCATAAAATATATAGTCCGTAAGATAGGAAACTACATCTTGGAAATATTCTCTGCGTGTGTACCCGCCAGCCATAAAGGACTATGCCAATTACCTTTCGGTAACGTGTAGGCAGTTGACGTAAAGGATAGTAGAAGATGTATTGAAATAATATTTAAAATATATTAGCGAGGTAACTGTGTCCGCGCCAGCCAAGGCTTTACGCTGAGAAACGCTGGGCCACCACAGTCTTGTTAATTATATTTTGAATATAGATAGACATATTCTTATAATTATATTTTGACTAGTTCAGAGTAAATTTTAAGAATATCGATATCGACTGTAGGGAATTCATCGCAAATATTATTAGTAATAACATAGTATAATATAATAGGAATTTAAAGAAAATAAAAAAAAAAACAGGGGTAACAAATTATAATAGACGCAGGTCCCATTATAGAGAATCCTTTTTCTAAGTCTTATATACACAGAGATACTAATTTATCGAAATAAACGCAAACAGTATAGACGACAGTTAACACTGAAAGAAGAAATCACCATAAAACCAACTCAATCAATTACTAAAGGAAATAAAGGTAAGTGCGAATATTTATTTGCATGTCTTACTTATAAAAAAATCACGTAATAAACAAAAATAGGAATAAATGAGGTAGGGATATTTTATTATTTAATAAATAAATATAGTTAGACCCCGAGATACGATTTCATTAATACCATCTTTACCCCCCTTAACCTTTATCTCTTTTATTTTTGGTTTATTACAGTCTTACAGAAGGAGGCATAAATATTCCTTTTTTGTAAAAAAAAATATAGTTATAAAAAAAATTAAAGTATTAGTTATAAATATTTTAGCTACGAATTAGTTATGATAAATTACAATTTTAATTTAATAACTGAAACTATAATTAATTTACAATGGTCAGAATGATCATTTAATCTATATTTTCTTGTTTTAATCCATTACTGCAATTTTTTTATACGTTTACCATTAACAAAATATACATTATATTTTTTATAAGTTTTCCATAAATATTTCTATATTAAATTACCATTATGTAAATATTAAATCTATACTGGACCCAACTAAGCCACGTCCCACTGTGCCTCGACCCTCCCCCTGAGCTGAGTTTTTTTTAATTCTTATCCAACCAAATAAAAAAATGTATAAACCTAAATGATGCAATTTATATAGTCGTCAATGCTGAAAGATTTTAAGGCATGTAAAATTAATCTAAATCGAAATAATACATAGAGAAGAAAATGGAAAGACGATATGTCAGTTCTTTACTAACCTAGGTTTATCTAATTAATTTTAAATAAAATTTATTCATATAACATTATAAAAATAATTTTCAAAATTTATAAATTGTAAAAATAAAAGTAGATAATTAACTGTTATAGTGGTTGAAGTCTTTTAATAAGGAAACAAATTGAATGAAAAAAATCGTTTTATATGTTATATAGAACAATAATTCGGTTGTTAATTTATGATTTAACTATTTAGAATATTTTCAATAATATTTTTCATATATACATGTATATTTAACTCATCTTAGAGTTCATCTTAAGAACGATAGTCGCAGGTCCGAGGTTGGAGCTATACTGACGACTTAGTTTGTTTTTGTAATAATTGTCGATATTATTGTTATTTTTTTCGTTGTTTTGATTTTATTATGAACGCTGTTTTTGTTTTTACTGTTATTCATATTTTTGTTTTTCTATGAATGTGAAAAAAATTGGNTTTGATTTTATTATGAACGCTGTTTTTGTTTTTACTGTTATTCATATTTTTGTTTTTCCTTGAATGTGAAAAAAATTGGTTTAAAATTATTTTATTTTGATAGTTGAGTACAAAAAAGAATGAAGTGTATTTTTGATGAAAATTATTTAATTGTGTAATTGTATTAACTTTCTATTAATATGTACAGTATAATGTTCTAAAAGTAAAAACTGTATATTTTAGTAACTAATCGCATTAAAAAATTAATACTTCATAGGAAATAATAATACAAAAAAATTGTTCTCCTAAAAAGACAAAAATGTATTTAACTCTTTTTTGCATCAAGCTATCGACATATATGTTATCAAACTTTTTTAACCTGATTCATAACATAACTTAAATAAGTTATATTAAACTATATGAGATAAAAATGGTGTAAATTTTAAATTATTTGGTAATGTTTAATAAAAATTTAAAAAAAATGCATAAAACCAAAATTAGAATTATATATTTTTGGAAGCAATAACTCATATCGTTTTCTTTTTTTAATATGAACAACTTTTTTTAATGTTAAACGGAAACTTGTAATTATTTCTATAATTACACAACACTATACATACACATATATAGCCCATACACTATATTCGCTACAATATTAAATGCTCTTAGGATTATAACATAAATATGAGAATTACAATTATGACACGATCGCTACGCATCCGTCTCAACTTCTCCTTGACTCCGTCAACTGCATTGTAATAATTATAAAAATTAATTTAATACCATAAGAGTCAAAGATGGAAAATAATCCACATTTATAATGTAGACGCACTACATTAACCGACAGACTAATTGAGTATTTAAATTTAATCATTTGATTGAAGTCAAACTATTATTGAACAATTGAATCATTATTGCAAGTAAAACCAATATTTGGCACTGGTGAAATGAGCAAAATATTTTGTATGTTTTAGTAGACTGTATATAGGGTAAATTTAAATGACAACAGCTAGATAGAAAGTTAACTAAAGATATGACTGATTTATTTCTATGAGTACAAGTAAATATTTTTATTCTATTGACACCAACTAAGTAGATAACTAAATTTAAAACAAACAAAGTTATTTCTATGATTACAAGTGAAAGGTTGATTTTGTCTACTAGAAAACAAACATGCATTACTTTAAAATGATTACTAAACTATATTTTAAAAACTCAATTATATTAAATAGGCTAATAAAATGAATAATAACTTACAATCTTATATAGAGTTCTCAAGGAACATGCATAAATAAAATTTATAATGTATTAAATATACTTAAATCTGTGATATTTACAACTAAAATTTAAATATGATTATTTCAAAAGTGTAAGCAATTTCTACAATTACATGTCAAGAACCTATAGAAACAAATTATCAATAAAGTTTGTCATGTAAGGAACAATAAATGAGATTGACAATTAATATTAAATTTTGTGAGGTTTAGTGTGATTTTTAAATTTAGAAACTAGTTAGTTTCTGAGAAGACAAGATAAATCTAAGTTTGAGTGATTATAAGTGTGAGTATAGACAATAAATGTGAAAAATTTGAATATTAGTGACCGATCGACAAAGAATTTAAATAATTATAGGTAATTTTACATGACATATGGTAAATGAGTAAAATAATTATGAGATTCAACTGGGATAAAATTTTACACCTCAAAGAAGTATTAAAACTCTAGTGAATGATTTCTATAATAATTTTAAGATTCTGACTTTGACTATTAAATGTACTATTATAATATTTGTTCAAAATGACAACAACAAATGTGTAATAATTAACTTATATTACCAATAGACCAGTATTTAATAAGAATTTTGAAATCAACCATGAGGTTTCTAAACTTGATTTAAGTTAGGAAATTTGTTGTAAGCAAATTTCCTACCAATTACAATATTATTGTGTATTATCGTTACAAAAAAATCAACAAGATGACAAAACCAATGTTAGAGAGACAAAATGAACGTGATCACTAACAAACAAAAAAAAAAACTTGACAATCGAAACAAAAAGACATCTAGACAGTTAGGCGATCCAAAAGCGAGAGGGAGTAGATTTTTAAAGCGCATAACCGCTACCCCGACAGATCAACTTGACCAGTGATAAGAAAAACGACGGGTAACCAATTAGTGTGACCACAAATTAAAGATAGACTTTGCTAGGTGCAAACAATAATTTATTTATATCATGGCCATTGTGGTATTAGTATTAAGTTGTCCCCCCTAATGTTGTATATTTTGAAATTCATTCTACATTCATTCATACAGTCCACTCACCTTATTCCTTTTCCTCGAAATAGCCCGACTCAAGACAAAATAAAACAACGAACACTAACTAACCCGCGTGAGTATCATCGGGCGCTACGTTCAGTCACATATAATAATATGTATCATTTGTACATGTATGTCATTACAATACAAAATCACCAATACAGGGCCAATATAGTAGGCCTAACATTATTTAAAATATCAAACGCAGAGGGTTCGTTCAACAAGAAATAGCGTGTCCGTTAAGAATACTCAGCTGTAGGCAATGGAACGACAAAAATAGATAACTGATATTCAGGACGCTTGTCTCACAGCTGACCAATTCATAGCGTGTCGTCGTGTCGCGTGTATTCAAATAGTATGTCAGAAACAATATATTGAGAGTATTGAAGAACCAACAATTTTTTCTTTTGTAGTAGACTTTTACTATTGAAAAAGTCTATTATTTTCAACTTGAAAAAATAAAATTCGTATTAATTATATCTCTACTATTTGCTTACAAATTCTGAAACTTTTAGCAAATTAATGCTAAATATAAAAAAAAATTT
Organism: Daktulosphaira vitifoliae; assembly: GCF_025091365.1. Lineage (NCBI taxonomy): Eukaryota > Metazoa > Arthropoda > Insecta > Hemiptera > Phylloxeridae > Daktulosphaira > Daktulosphaira vitifoliae. The sequence goes on along the minus strand of NW_026099575.1, from coordinate 13,009,888 downwards.
TATAAGTGGTAAGAAATCAGGGGCACTTGTTGCTCCACGTAACTAAGTAATTAATGCGACTTTATTTGATTAATCCCGTCTTGTTGTCGCACGTTGTATGCCTAATGGTTTATTTAATGAATTTTTTTTATTTATATTTAGCGAGACCCTAGCAGTTTGTTGTATTTCTATTTTAGAGAGATTTCTGAACGCAGGAGTGGTCATAATAAATGTAGTCTAGTGTTAAGCTTCTTGTGTTAGCACTAGAGGTAAGAAGCTTAAGTTAATTTTCTGTCTAAAATTAAACCCAAGTACTTAATCTCAATTGATTAGAAAATAATGGAATAGTCAAAAGTTACTGATACAGTCGTTTTTCCTATGCGTAAAAATTACAAAAGAAGATTTTGTTTCATTAATTTTTACTCGCTATTCATTTCAACGTGTTTCAATTTGAGAATTAGCTTTTTGGTTATCTATAGATGTTGACAAAATCTACTGTATTATCAGCGTGAATTACGCAAGAATTTTAAACTCTGACACGTACAAACCAGACGTGTGAATAGTGTATAGAAATGGTACGACGTTACTTCCTTGGGGGAAACCAGCAAAAGTAGGTAACATTCGATTATTGTAAGTTATATCAAACATTGAATGAACGTTTTTCTAGATATAATTTTACAATTAAGTAATATGGAGCTAGAAATTTATTTTTTAGTTGAATAGAAGTCCTTTATGCTACACAGAATCAAACGCTTTTGCTAAATATAGAAAGAAAAAGAATACCATTTTGGGAGAACACCATTACTTTTGCGATCTAAACGTAATGTGTGAGATATTGGTGGTATAAACGAAAGAATATTTAGATATTCTACATCATTTTTAAGTCTGAGCATTATTAATATGCTCCTCATTCAATTATGTACCAAATCCTCGTTATTCTCAGTTTCATCTGAGAAATACACAATAAATAAATTACTTATATAGTATACTCATTGAATATAAATACCACTTCAAAGCTCATCATTTTGTTGATACCTCATACCTCATTCATACCTTATACCTCAGTATAAATAAATGAATGCAACAATATAATTTAAATTAAATTTAAGAGTTATGATGCCACTTACATCCACATTTGTCCATGTATATAACAATAGGAATAGAACAAAGATATAATAATATTATTTACAATATATATTATTATTAATATACACAAAAGTTATGATAATCATTTACAAACAAAAACATATAAATTAAACACAATATGAATTAAAACACAAATAATGATAAATACACGTCTTAGCTGACTCATGAATAACACACGACTTAATTTAAGTTTCCCACCTCCAGACCCTGGAAGTGGTGCCATATAGACATCAACAGTACCCACTGTTGTACCCAAAATATTGATATTTTTAAATAATGATGCAATTGTATGTTTTCAGTATAAAGCAAATGCTAAAGCAGTTGTTCATGAAGGTCGTACATACATTCAACATATTAGAACAGCTAGTCGAAATGGTTAAAATTCAATTCAAGATGCTGGGCCATTAACTGAACTCTTAGTACAAAATGGATGTCCAGAAAGTAGCACAAGTACACTTATAAGACCATTGGATATACTTCCGTCCAGTATTATCTTGTATTAATGTAAAGAAGTTTCTCTTCAAAAAAATTATAAAAATGGGAAGAGGTTAAGGAGCATGTACGAACATTTTTTTATACTTTAGTTTATTACACACATGTTATTTTTGTAAATTAATTTACAAAGTTATATAATACACATTTATTAAATAATTAGATAAAGATATAAGCAACTACATATTAACGGCTACTTTAAAAAACTTTATTTTTGGAGTTTACAAATTCAAAATTGAGAATAATGCAAATCAAACCAAATGAAAATAAATATTTCGTATACATTTTGAAATATAAAATGTTTTCACTGTGAAATAAAAATTACGTTGATTTTATTTTCAGTTAATAATGATTCAATTTATACAAAATGTTATTTATATACAAAATCGTTGATAGAAATTATTTTTAAATTATACTTTTCACTTAATGTAATTTAAAATGTGATGTTTTATTACTTATAATTTAAATATGTTTTAATTTTTTATAGAATAATTTCATTATATTAACTTTCTATTATTTATTCTATTCTATTATTATTTAACATTTTGTGCTTAATAATAAAAAAATGTCTTTAAAAATTTAGTGTCAAAAATATTCTTAAAATAAAATTTTAATTTAATATAATGAAGTATTTTAGAGTTCTTCAAATTATCGTAGACAGACAACGATGCTTCGTCGATCAGAATGTGTGGAATGTAAGGTTACTATACCAAGTACTTGATATAATATATTTTTTTGTAAAAACTTCATCCTAGAGATGTGTATAATATTATTTATAATAATACAATTGTAAGAGTGGTAAAACAAATTGTTGTCTGATTATACGGGAGCCATCTTAATGGTAGATTTCGACCATAAGAATTACCAATATTAACAAGCAATATATATAATAATTATTATTATGTGCATTTGACTAGAATGTTTTAATAGTTAGTCGTAATGAATAATGATGTAGATTTAAATAATTAAAAATAAAAATCTTTACAAAACTAATGTATACATTAAACAGATAAACTGATTTACATTTGTAAGTTATTTCAAATTTATATTGAAAATAAAGGACTTTTAGACTAAAGCTTTAAAACTATAGTTCCAAAAGAAATACCACACGTAACAGTTTCCATTTAAATAAAATAAAATGACATTATTAACTAATTNCGAGTACTTGATATAATATATTTTTTTGTACAAACAAAACAATTTCCATTTAAATAAAATAAAATGACATTATAATTTTGTTTTAGTAACAATTTAAATAATCGTTATATTAATAAAAAATTATTCGTTAATACACTAGCCGCTATATCATTAAAAAAATAAATAATGAAAGTTTCATCTCTAACGTATATACATATTACCCAAAACATAACTAATAATAAATATGAGAAGACATTTGTTTCTATTGGCAAAGGGAGGCTAATATATACAATGGTTCATTTGACTTTTATGAATACCTATAATTTTATTTAAATAGTTACCATGATTAAAAAAACGTAACATATATTTCTAAGTTAAATTGTATCGTTAAAAATAAAACATTTTGTTGCGTACAATTTTAGCGATATGAATATTAAATGAAATCCAATAAACATTTTAAATGCTACGATTCCCAGATCAAGGTTGTTACAGTATATTAAATAAATTTAAAACAGTATTATAAAATTTTAAAATTTACATTGGTCTTATGGGTAATTTTAATGTTTTCAACTGTTCACTTATCTTTTAAACAGGTTTTTTTTTTTTACAAATCTGTTTAATATTGTTATGTTTTTGATTTCAAAAGACTTTTTTCATTAAAATACTTCTTACTGAATTAATGTTTTATAGTTGTCACAATTTTATTGAAAACAATAAAACAAAAAACCAGTACAGGGGGTCGCGGCACATTGGTGACGTGGATAGTTGGATCAAGTATAATGATATCTGACAGTGATTAAAATCACTATCAAAAAAAAAAACGCTTCAATGCAAATAATTATATAGTGTTTAATTTTAAAAAATTGGTGAATTATTCCAAAAGTTATATGATCTGCTAGATCCTTACTAATATTCTGATAAAGATAAAGTATGTCGAATGAAAGAGGGATTGTTAAAAATATTATTTCTCATAAAAAAATTGTGTTGATCCATACACTTTTCAATAAGTTATAGCATAATAAAGTTAAAAATGTAAAAAATAATATCGAGAATTTTCACACAAAAATAGAATTCGGTAGCCATTTTCACCACGAAGAAAAGTCCAGAGAGCAAATTTTTTTTTTCAAATTAAAGTATATTACATAAGCTTTAATTTAAGATATATATAACAGGGTCAGACCTTCTGGAACACTTTCAAAAGTTAAGTTAAAATATTTAATTTTTTGTGAAAAAATTGTCATTTTAAATCCCCACCTGTAGGCTGATAAAGGGTTACATTTTTAAAAAAAATATACCAAATGATAGGTAAAGACATAAAGCATCTATATAAAAAAACAAATTATATTGATTTGGTTATTTTTAAAAAAGTTATGGCAATTTTAGGTAAAAAAAATTGAAAAAATTAGCGATTTTTAAATTTGCAATTTTTTTGGAGGTTTCCCCCATTTACGGGGAACGAGGGAAATTTTTTTAATTTTTGAGGGTAATGTATTGGACTAGATACGATTTGTGATCTTTTGATGTATCATTGAAAGAAATCGGTTTGGTGAGAGCTGAGAAAAAACTGTAACAGACACAAAAAAAAAACACAATATAGTAAAACCAATACCTTCTCAGCTCGTTGAATTCATTTTTTGATAAAATTGCCAATTTAAGCTGATTTAAATGTTAACATTAATTTTTTCGACCTATAAGAGAAAAATAATTGAGATAAGATTAACTTTATATTCTATATTAATTAGATTTATACAATATTCATGAAAATTAGTGTACTCCCCTTTTAAAGTATATTAAGATAAATTAAATACAATACCAAGACTTTTAACACAAAAATAGCATATTTTTGAATATGACAAACCATTTTCACTAAATCTCGAATTTCTTTTTTCATAATAAAGTATTTTTCATTAGCTTTAATTCTAATTAAATAAAAGTGTCAATTTTTAAGGAAAATTTTCAAAAATTAAGGTGAAAAATTTTTGTTTTTATGCATAAGTTGCTATTTTGAATCCCCCGTGAAAAGTTAAAGAATCAGATTTTCAAAAAATTTATTTACTCATTTTTTAAAAAGGTATGGCAGTTTTAAGTATTAAAATATTTCATGTCAACCAGTGATATTTACATAAAAATGACATTTTTCGTTAATTTTGACGACCATTTTTCCAATGAAAAAAGGTGTTAGGACAATTACTTAGAGTGCATAATATTAGCTTAATGTTTGAAACTTGAGTATTTCCGGAACATTTTCAAAGCTTAAGATGAAAAATTATTATTCTTGTGCATAAATTGCTATTTTGAATCCCCAGAGGACAGCTAAAGGATCAGATTATCAGAAAATATATATCAAATAAAGGAAAAATCTAAGGTTTCAATATAAATAAGAATTTTTTTCATTTATTCATTTTTCAATAAAATATGGCATTTCTTAGGAAAAAAAATGTATTACAGACAATATTGTACACGTGTGATCTCATTAAAACCAAATAGTCATTGATGAATTGAATCAAACAATAAATGTTTATTTGAGAGTGTCAAGTTATAATGGAAAATAGATGTTTCTTTAGTAACTATTAAAAATAAAATTAGACATCGTCTATTAATATTGAATTCGTTAATTTAAATTATTTTTTAGTGCATATCGATAACAAAGCAAAAAAAAGTAATTATTAGGTTTTTTTTTAATGCTTAAGTTATTACTAAGATATATTTTTGTAAATTTATTTTTATTCTTATAACACGTATTCAATAAAAATCTGTATAGTACACATTTATCAAATAATTAGATAAAGAAATAAGAAACTACATATTATCGGATACGTTGAAAATTTTCATAAAACATTTTGATAAATTTTATAGAATAATCGAACAAATTTCCTATTTTATATTTTTTAAAACACTGTTTAATATTTGGCCATTAACATGATAATTTTATGATACTTATGAAAATAAAATAATTGTAGTACTACTAATATACATAAAAAAATTATGTTTATTTCACTATCCTCAAAAAACTAAAATGTGACTTAGGAAGTTTTGTCATTAGTCCTTTATAAATTAAAAACGCTTTATTTAAATGTATTCATCAAATTTATTAAGGCTAATATGATAGACATTTAATGAACAAATTAACAAAATAAATCATACAAGATACAATTAGATTATTCTATTTAATTATATATTATTAAAAATCAGAACAAAATAATATAATTATTAGAGCAGGATTGATATCAATCAGATTAAAACGATGCGCAATTTTTTAATTTTAATGACGAGATCAGACGTCTTGTAAAATAATTCACTGACCGACTCTCTAACAGTATATAAAATGAATGCAAAAATATAACTGAAATTTTATTCGAGATTAATGATGCTATTTAAATCGAAACTTATGTCTCCATTGAAGGTATATTTTTTATTGTATGCCAGAAACCAAATTTAAAAAAAATATTCATTACTGATATTTTTATGTTATGGAGATCTTTTTTGATATCAGCAGATATTTCGACAATAGGTCTTTCTTTTTCAACTTGCGTGTTGTACCATTCAATTACATTCGATGGATTTGGCTGTATTGGTCTACAGTTATTATTCATGAAATCTCGAACATTATTATTTAATTCATCGAGTTTTTCATCTAAATCTTTATCACTATGGTCGTTTGATGAAGCTAAATAATGTAATATGTTTACATATGAATTAACGTTATTTTTAAGTTTCATTTGAGTGTAATTTGAAAAAGAAGAAAATGCAGATGGCCAATCTACAATAAAGTTTGTGAAAGAAGCAAATTCCATTATTAGTTGTTTTTTACAATTTCTTTTTTCTTCTGTATATTTTTTTTTACATTCTCCCCATAATATTCTTACAAAATCTGCATATCTTTCTAATTTCTTTGAGAGATTACAGCTCAATAACAAATAAAACTGTCTGGCTTTATCGTTCTTATTCTCAGATGTAACAAAATCTTTTGTTCCAAATCCATCAAACAATTGGTCCATGGTAATTTCTCCATTATTTCCGTCATAAATATGTAAACCGTCTCTAAATTTATTCCAATATGAGTTTTTTAAAAAGATTTCTAATTCACAAACTTTATAATTAAAACTTGACTTTAATATACACTTTTTAGTATGTAGGAAATCAAATTTCAACAAAAAAGACATAACTAATATTTTTATTTGATCAAGATAAGGTTTGACTTTCCAAACTATTTCATCGTAAGATCTATTTCCAACTTGTCTGTTGTAGTGTTTGGTTATCATCGAAAGTGTTAGCTGTTTTGGTCTACAGTTACCATTCATAAAATCTCGAACATTATTATCTAATTTATCGATTTTTTCATCTAAATCTTTATCACTATGTTTGTTTAATGAAGCTAAATAATACACTATGTCTACATAAGAATTAATGTTATTTTTAAGTTCCATATCAGTGTAATTTGAAAAAGAAGAAAATGCAGCCGGCCAATCTGCAATGAAATTTGTGAAAGCAGTAAATTCTCTCATTATATAATGCTTAAAACCTTCTTTTTGGTCGGGATGTCTTTTACATTCTGTCCATATTATTTTTACGTAGTCAGTATATTCTCCTAATACTTTAAAAAGATTGCAGCTTAACAACAAATAAAATTGTCTCGCTTTATCGTTTAGATTTTCAGATGTAACAAAATCACTTCTAGTAATTCCTTTAATCAATTGGTCCAAGGCGATTTCTCCATGATTTTCATCAATAATATGCAAACTTTTTCTTAATTTTGTCCAATAAGGGTTTTTTAAGAATAAGTTCAACTTAGAAACTTGATCTTTGGAATTTACAAAGTTAAAATTGAGAATAGTGCATATCAAAACAAATGAAAATAAATAATTAGTAAACATTTTTAAATATAAAATTTTTTCACTGTGAAATAAAAGTTTCGTTGATAATATTAATAATGCTTCAATTTATACAAAATATGTTATTTACATAGAAAAACATTCACAAAAATTATTTTTANCGTTGATAATATTAATAATGCTTCAATTTATACAAAATATGTTATTTACATAGAAAAACATTGACAAAAATTATTTTTAAATTATATCTCTAATATATTAAATTTAAAATGTATAGTTTTATTACTTATAACTTAAATATTGCTTTAATTTTTTTTAGAATAATCTCATTCAATTACTATGAATCTGTAATATAGAGCTGGAAATTCGCTTTTTAGTTGAATAGAAGTTCTTTAGGTCATACAGAATCAATCGCTTTTGCTTCGTCTAGAAAGACACAAGACACAACTTATCCTCCAAAATCGTTGAAATTGTATCAGCTACTAAATGTATTCGAGTGAATCATCAAGTGTTTTACTCGAAAACCGAATAGAAAATCAGAAATGATACCGTTTTAGTTCCAATTTAAAAACTGAAAAGGTATTAAAAGGTATTATTGTAATACTATATGTTTCTTAATAAAGTAACTCTGTCGTTAATTCTGCTCATTTTGGGCCATTCTTCTTCATACAAGGAGTTTAATGTTTCTTCGTACATATAAAAAGTAGAACTTTTTTAAATTACACATTGAAAATGTTATGTAAATATTGCGAGCTTCAAGCATATGTTAAAATAAAATTTATGTTGTCCCAACGTCTTACATTCTATGTGCAAATAGCAGCCGTATTTATAACACATACAATTTTTATTTATACAAATGTTTAATTAGCTTATAAAATAATAAATGATCTATTTAAGAAACGTCTGGTAGATAGTAGCATTTAATCTCTTATTTCAAATGTTATAAATATTTTAAATATAGAGTAAAGAAAAAGTTTGCTACGTTATTCTTATCTTTTAAAAGTACTATATCAAAAGTTTTCATTTTCTTAATTAGAACATTTTTTATTTTATTTTATCTAGCTTAAATTTCCAATTTTTTTATTGTGAAAATGCTTTGTATAATTACCAAATTAGTAACGCGTACATT
>NW_026099575.1:12967884-13001073 GCF_025091365.1 Daktulosphaira vitifoliae | reverse complement strand
TTAAAATAAAATTTATGTTGTCCCAACGTCTTACATTCTATGTGCAAATAGCAGCCGTATTTATAACACATACAATTTTTAATTATACAAATGTTTAATTAGCTTATAAAATAATAAATGATCTATTTAAGAAACGTCTGGTAGATAGCAGCATTTAATCTCTTATTTCAAATGTTATAAATATTTGAAATATAGAGTAAAGAAAAAGTTTGCTACGTTATTCTTATCTTTTAAAAGTACTATATCAAAAGTTTTAATTTTCTTTATTAGAACATTTTTTATTTTATTTGATCTAGCTTAAATTTCCAATTTTTTTTATTGTGAAAATGCTTTGTATAATTACCCAATTAGTAACGCGTACATTTCCGTCATTAAAGTTCCAATACCCTTATAATTTTTGCATTTTTTCTACTCTCACCCANATTAAAGTTCCAATACCCTTATAATTTTTGCATTTTTTCTACTCTCACCCAATTGATATTCTTTAAAGAAATGCCAAAAGATTACTAATTATATCTAGTAAAAGAAATTAATCTCAAAAACTGAAAAAAATGTTTTTCCATGTGAATTTCCAAAAAAAATTACTATTTTTAAAATCAGTAAGTTTTAACATTTTTTTAACTTTTTAAATTTTAAAGAAAATTAAAGTATTAAATGTAACTTATTTTTTACAAACATTTTTTTGTATTTCCTTTTTATCATGTATATTTATTTTGGAAATCTGACTCTTAACCTACTCACTGGGGAAATTCAAAATTGATACTTTTGCATGACAAGATAACCTTTTTAACTTAACTTTTAAAAATGTTCCAGAAATACTTCGAATTTCATACATATGCTAAATTCAAGTTAATGCTATTTGCTATAAGTATAAAAAATTTTTGTCCCAACATCTTGTCACCTATAAGTAAAAAGTTTTTGAACTTAAATAAAAAATGCTACTTTCGTGTAAACAATCATCATTTTTCTTGTGGTTATTGTTATTTCAATTTTTTTTAAATTTATCTGTCTATATTTAAGGTCATTATAGTCCTATTGAAGAAAGTTGGTCACTATCAAATTTAACCCCCTTTTACAAAAAAAAAAATTATAAAAATGATTTAAATGTGAGTTATGTAATATTATATTATTACTTATAATATTAACATATAGTATGATGTTATCATTTGTACATGTATGTCACATATTTTGGAAAATACAAGATCACCAAAACAGGGTTCTCTTATTTAAAATACAAAACACCCAACTAATTATGGGATAAAATCTATTTATTGTAGAGATTGTGATAAAGTGAATTTTTTGAAGCCGAGAACTATGCCGGACACGCGTCGTCGACACCAGCGAAAGTGCCTCGATATTATGCGAACATTATTATTACTGTGTTCGTCTTTTCAGTTTGTTTGTCTTTTTTTTAAATTAACCTGTTGTTGTTCATTAATAAACGGCCCACGGGTCTCTACCCTCAAAACCAGTGTCGACTACATTATTGCGACGTAAGTTGTGTCAAAGTTAATTTCTTCATTGAATAATAATGTTTTATTTACTTATTTTTCTTATTGTGGAAATAAATGTGAAAAATATTTTAAACATGAAACTTTTTTTAATTATTTTATAAGCCTATTATAACTTTAAATTTCTATTTAACAGTAAAAATTTATTGTGAGCTTTTCTTATTGGGTAGCTAGTCTCGTCGTTAAAGTTTTTGTTTTAACGAACATCTTGCCGGCATCAACGCAGAAAAACTTACGAGTATATTTGCAGTGTTTAATTTTGTCTTGAAGATTATTGTGCCGCATCCTTTCAAGACGCCAGCGCGGGACACATTGGGCCACCACAATACCGCCTTGATAAATTTTTTACATAAATATTTATGAATCTTGTTTTAGTCAGGCCAGACGAAAATTTAATAAATATTGGTTTCGATCTCTCAAAAAAAAAAATACTTATTTTAATAATTATATTAAGATAAAGAACAAATTAATTCATCGAGTTTTTCGTCTATAAAATTGTCATTCTTGTTGTATGAGGAAGCTAAATAATATACTATGAATACAAATGAATCAATGTTATAATTAAGTTCCATTTAAGTGTAATTTGAAAAAGAAGAAAATGCAATCGTCCAATCTTCAATGAAATTTGTGAAAGAAGCACATTCCATTATTAGTTGTTTTTTACATTTTTTTTTTCTGCTTTATATATTTTTTTACATTCTCCCCATAATAGTCTTACAAACTCTGTATAATCTTTTAATTTCTTCGAAAAATTGCATCTCAGCAACAAATAAAAATGTCTTGCTTTATCGTTCTTATTCTCAGATGTAACAAAGTCTTTTGTTGGTCCATGGTGATTTCTTCATTATTTCCGTCAATAATATGCAAACTATTTCTTAAATTTAGCCAATAATAGTTTTTTAAAAATAATTTAACTTAGAAATTTTATCTATTGAGTTTACAAAGTTAAAATTGAGTATAATGCAAATCAAACCAAATGAAAATAAATATTTATCTTACAGTCTTCTTTTTGGTCGGGATATTTTTACATTCTGTCCATAATACTTTTACATAGTCTGTATATCTCTTAGTGTCTTAGAAAAATTGCAGCTTAAAAACAAATAAAACTGTCTCGCTTTATCGTTCACATTTTCCGATATAACAAAATGACTTCTTGTAATTCCTTTATTGAATTGGTGAAAGGTGATTATTCCATGACTTCTATCAATAATATGTAAACTTTTTCTTAATTTTAGCCAATTAGGGTTTTTTAACAATAAGTTCAACTTAGAAACTTTATCTATTTAGTTTACAAGGTTAAAATTGAGTATAAAGCAAATCAAACCAACCAAATGAAAGTAAATATTTAGTATACATTTTCAAATATTAAATGTTATCAATGTGAAATAAAAGTTGCGTTGATAATATTAAAAAAATTTTAATATATAATAAATGTATTTATGTAAATTATTATTTACAGAAATTATGTACAAATTATATTTTTCAGGTAAGTAAATTTAAAATGGGACGTTCTATTACTTATATCTTAATTATAGCTTTAATTTTTTTTAGAATAATTTCATTAAATTAGTTTGGTACTATTATTATATAGCACTTTGTGCTTAATAATAATAAATTTTTTAAATATTTACTGTTATAAATAGTGTTAAAATAAAAGTTTAATGTATTACCATGAATTATTTTAGATTTCATCAAATAATCGTAGATAGACAACTGCTTGAAATAATGTATTTTCTGTAAAAACTTCAACCTAGAGATGTGTATAATATTATTTGTAATAATGCAATTGTAAGAGTAGTAAAACAAATTTGTTGTCTGATTATACGGTAGCCATCTCAATAGTAGATTTCGACCCTAAGAATGACCACACACCGCATTAACAAACAATTATTATTATATGCATTTGTGGTAGAATGTTTTGATGGTTAGTCGTATTGAATAATGATGTATATTTAAAGTATATTAAAATAAATTAAAATACAATACAAAGAATTTTAACACAATAATTACATATTTTTGAATATGAAAAAACATTTTCACTATATCTCGAAAATTTTTTTTTCATAATAAAGTATATTACATTAGCTTTAATTTAAGATTAAATAAAAATATCCCTATTTCCGGAACACTTTCAAAAATTAAGTTCTACTTTCTATATGCATTTTTAAGTCTTAAACCGTCCCTGTATTAAGAGAAATGGTCCAATTAAAAAAAAAGGATGTCGAATGAAAGAGATATATAAATATTATTTATCATAAAAAAAGTTTATTGATTTATGCATTTTTTAAAATATAAATATAAAGTTAAAAATTTTAAATATAAAATCGAGAATTATTAGTATTAATTCTCAAAATTAGCATACGATAGCCAATTTCACCATAGAGACAAAATAAAGTCCAAACATTTTTTTTTTTCCATAATTAAGTATATTACATTATCTTTAATTTAAGGTATATATAAAAGTGTCAGTGTTTCCGGGATACTTTCAAAAGTTAAGTTGAAAAAGTAAATTTTTTGGTGAAAAAGTTGTCATTTTAAATCCGCTCCTATTGGCAGATAAAGGGTCTGATTTATAAGAAAAATTAACCACGGCATTACCACTAAGCCCGGCAGGTATACGTCCCAAGTAAGCGACTGGTTTAAAACATTTAGACTTAGCTTGCAAGACGTTGGGACTTCCCGGAATTAAATGCACTACGTCACCTCATCATACTTATAATACATACACCCCCCATCCATATAATATAATATAAAACCCATATAAAAGAAAATCACAAAATATGTATATATAACATGACAGGTGATATTGTAACACGCTTGCTATGTTGGACCTAAATAATAAAAAATAGGGACAACTACAAAAAAATTAATAAAATAAAATTCGCCACACGTGCTTATGACACGGTGTGCTAAAAAAAATTCTGGCTCAAAACATTAATTAAAAATTATACGTTACCAGCCCCGAAAGGCTAAAGAAACCGGAGGCAGGTTCAGCCGACGCCAACATACAAAAAAATTTATATAATACAAATTTAGCGGCCACACGAGAAAAATATATTTATATATAAAAAACAATTTGTTGTAACGCACACAACTTCAAAAAAAACACACCACTACGGACAAAAATTAACTCACCAGTTAGACGATGGCTAATTTCCAACAAAACGTCCGGCGGTCTATTGGCGACCACATGGCTAGCCTTAAGAGTAGGGGTCAAAAACTAAATAAAATATCCAGTGCCAGAAATAATTAAGAACAATTGGAATCATAAGGCGACAATGTATATGAAGCGGGGTGAGTGTACACACAAATGCCGTCCATGAAGCGGTCCGAAGTAGTACACAGGTGACTATCTTGCATGCCACTACGTTACCATCCCATCATCAAATGAATCAAACATCTGTGATGGTGTCACGTTACAATTATTGTGAGAATTATTATAATAAACAGCCACGTAGACATGGGTGGGCCAGGGTGGGTCTGGCCCCCCTTAGATTTAATGTGGCCTAGGGCCATCCCCCCAATTTTAAAACTCAATTATTTTTACGAATTATCAAAAACGTGCTAGGCTTTTACATTGAAATTATTATTAATTTGTGATTACTATTGAGTAATACAGTTATTATTATGGCTGTATTTTCACTTTTCTATTCATAGAAAACGTTATTTGAAAAAGATAACGTTCTAGAAGTAATAATAAATGGAATAGCAGTTACTCCGATCGTGGTTGTAGGTAAATTTTTTTTAACTATGGTCCAAAAAATGATAACAAACTAACGAGAATCTGCAATTTAATAATTAGAATCTAGTTGATTACAAAATTCTATAAAGTATACACTATAAAAATTTTTTTTGATAATCTTATCTTTAATATGTTTCTTTTTTTATAATTTAGTAGTTACAATAGGTAATTTATTTGTTTTTGTTAATTTGTTATTTGCGTGCTCTAAATAATAGTAATAAAAATATGACTAAAAAAAGGCAGGAATTGTTTTTAATTTTAAATAAAATAAATTTTACATTGTTTATAATTTATATTTATTTTTAAATTTTTTATAACTTATTTGTTATTAGTATTTAGGTAAAAATTATTTTTTCTTAATAGCTTAAAAGTTGAAAAATTAAATCAGCTTATTTGATTATTATGTTCACATCATTATTTTATTAGCTTCGATGCAAAGCTGAGAAGGTATTAATTTTACTATAATGTGTTTTTTTTTTTTTGTGTCTGTTATCACTTTTTCTCAGCTCTCACAGAACCGATTTCTTTCAATGATACGTCAAAAGATCACAAATCGTATCTAGTCGAAGACATTACACTCAAAAATTAAAAAAAAATCCCTCGTTCCCCGCCAATGTGGGAAACCCCCCAAAAATTGCAAATTTAAAAATCGCTAATTTTTTCAATTTTTTTTACTTAAAATTCCCATAATTTTTTTATATAGATGCATGGTATCGTTACTTTTCATTTGATATATTTTTTTTATAAATCTGATCCTTTACCTGCCCACGGGGGGGATTTAAAATGACAACTTTTTTACAAAAAATTAACTTTTTCCACTTAAATTTTTAAAATATACCCGAAAGTCTGACACTTTTATCTATATCATAAATTAAAGCTAATGTTATGTACTTTTTTATTAAAAAAAAATTTCGGACTTTATTTTGTCTTCACGGGGAAAATAGCAACCAAATGCTATTTTTGTGTGAAAATTTTCGATTATGATTTTTAATTTTATAATGCTATAACTTTTTGAAAAATGTATGGATCAACACAATTTTTTTATGAGTAATAATATTTTTTAATAATCCCCTTTTCATTCGACATATTTTATCTTAATCAGGATATTAATAAGGAACTAGCAGATCGTGTAACTTTTGGAAAATCCACCAATTTTTAAAATTAAACACTATATAAAGATTTGCATCGAAGCGTTTTTTTTTTTTATAGTGATTTTAATCACTGTCAGATATCATTATACTTGATCCATCTATGCCACGTCACCACTGTGCCGCGACCTCCATGTGCTGGGTTTTTTTTGTACTTAAAACTGCCATAACTTATTGAAATGTTAACAAATCAAAATAGTATATTTTTATATTGAAACCTTAGGTATTTTTCTTTCATTTGATAGAATTTTTTTTTTTATTTAATCCTTTAATCGTCCACAGGGGAGTAAGTAAAATAGTATTTAAAAAAATAAATATAGTTTAAAAAAAACACGTTTTAAAGCACATCAAACTAAAAAGTAAAAATAATTTTTAAAATAATTATGAATAAAAAATACTAGTATTATTGTGATAAAAGCGTCGGGCGCTCAATATACGAAAAATATGGCACAAAGCACCCACGCTTTTATCATAATAATATTAGTATTTTTTATTCATAATTATTTTAAAAATTATTTTTAACTTTTTAGTTCGATGTGCTTTAAAAGCGTGTTTTTTTAGTTTTTTTAAAAAAAAATCTTGATCATGTAACTTTTGGAATTATCCACCAATTTTTTAAAAATAAACACAAATTTTGAACTTGTAAGATTCATAGAATGGGATACTGTCTAAGGAGGAGTGGAGGGAGCCCCCCCACAAGCTTTTCATGGGAAACAAATTATGGAAAATGATACAAGTGCCCTAAATTGTTGGCCCCTCTAATAAACATTTTCTGGCTACATGCCTGATAATAAAATACAGATATTATTAATAATTACTAATTTATTGAACGAATATGTGTTAAAACTTTTTATTGTAGACTTAATAACCCTGTATATGTATTAATTTAATACTGCCATGTAAATATGAGATATATATGGATGTATTAAATGAGTTTTTTAATGTCACAAATGTGTATATGTAAGCGTAAAACTTTATAAATTTTAGATATTAATTGTTTGTGAATATGTTAGTACCTAGAATATTATTTTTGTACATACTGTTTGAGATAATATCTCAGTCAAAGATGATGGGAAATTGCAACTACTATGGTTTTTTAAATTTTTTATTTATACAGAATCAAAATTATTTGAAATTAAATTATTTCATACATATTAAAAAAAATTACTTTTATTTTCGATAATACAGTGATAAATTATAATATATAATATACTTTACAGCTGACCGTGATGCTCGATAACATTTTTTTTCAGATCCACTGTAAAGAAGTTTCTCTTCAGAAAAATTATAAAAGTGGGAAGAGGTTAAGGAGCATGTACGAACATTTTTTTATGCTTGAGTTTATTACACACATGTTATTTTTGTAAATTAATTTACAAAGCTATATAATACACATTTATTAAATAATTAGATAAAGATATAAGCAACTACATATTATCGGCTACTTTAAAAAACTTTATCTTTGGAGTTTACCAAGTCAAAATTGAGAATAATGCAAATCAAACCAAATGAAAATAAATATTTCGTATACATTTTGAAATATAAAATATTTTCACTGTGAAATAAAAATTACGTTGATTTTATTTTCAGTTAATAATTATTAATAATGATTCAATTTATACAAAATATGTTATTTATATAAAAAATCGTTGACAGAAATTATTTTTAAATTATACTTTTCAGTTAATGTATTTTAAAATGTGATGTTTTATTACTTATAATTTAAATATGTTTTAATTTTTTATAGAATAATTTCATTATATTACTGTGATTCTATTATTATTTAACATTTTGTGCTTAATAATAAAAAAATNCAGGTAGAACTATGACTGTTAAAATCTCCAGCTATTATTTTTGTAAGGCTATTTTCAAAATTGGATGGTTTTTCAAAAGTAAAATCAGCATTTGGTGGCTTGTATATTGATGTAACTGTACATCTTTTGGTTTCTATTGTTAGGATTTCAATGTTATTTGTGTTACTGAATGCTGCACTATCTATGACTATGCCCGGCCTAGCAAATATGGCGCTTCCGTAGAGTGCGTTAGGTACTTCAATAATTAAATCCATTCCCGGTATTTTTGGACGGACACTGGTCTCGTCCCGGTGCGTCTCTTGCAAACACAAAACATCACATTGACTCTGCGCGCATAAGGTGGCTAGTAGCTCACCTTTACATGCCGAGAAGCCCTCGATGTTTTGCGTTAGCACTGTAAATGCCGAAGCATTAACAGGGGTTGGTCCTGAAAAGGACCGTTTTGGGGAGCTATTTATTGGCATTTTTAGCACCGGTGTTGGCAGAATTAGTTAGCTGTGAAGATACAACATTAACAGGGGCACCACGTGAAGGTTTCTGCCTAGCCCCCACATTCGAGAAAAATGATACTATTATGATTCCATTTACACCGAATGTCTTCAAATTTCAAAGATCTAATGACTTCATTTTAGGTACACTCTTTATTGTATGCCAGAAACCAAATTTTAAAAAAGCATCCATTACTGATATTTTAATGTTATGAAGATCTTTTTTGATATCCGCGGATATTTCGACAATAGGTCTTTCTTTTTCAACTTGCGTGTTGTACCATTCAATTACATTCGATGGATTTGGCTGTATTGGTCTACAGTTATTATTCATGAAATCTCGAACATTATTATTTAATTCATCGAGTTTTTCGTCTATGAAATTGTCATTTTTGTTGTATGATGAAGCTAAATAATGTACTATGATAACGAATGCATCAATGTTATTTTGAAGTTCCATTTCAGTGTAATTTGAAAAAGAAGAAAATGCAGCCGGCCAATCTTCAATGAAATTTGTGAAAGAAGCAAATTCCATTATAAGTTGTTTTTTACAATTTCTTTTTTCTTCTGTATATTTTTTTTTACATTCTCCCCATAATATTCTTACAAAATCTGCATACCTTTCTAATTTCATTGAGAGATTACAGCTCAAGAACAAATAAAACTGTCTGGCTTTATCGTTATTATTATCAGATGTAACAAAATCTTTTGTTCCAAATCCATCAAACAATTGGTCCATGGTAATTTCTCCATTATTTCCGTCATAAATATGTAAACCGTCTCTAAATTCATTCTAATGTGAGTATTTTAAAAAGATATCTAATTCACAAACTTTATAATTAAAATTTGACATTAATATACACTTTTTGGTATGTAGGAAATCAAAGTTCAACAAAAAATCTATAACATTTATTTTTATTTGATCAAGATAAGAATTGATTTTCAAATTTATTTCGTCGTTAGACTTATTATCAAATTGCTTGTTATACTGTTCGATTATCACCGAAGGACTTGGCTGTTTTGTTCTACATTTACCATTCATAAAATCTCGAACATTATTATCTAATTCATTAAGTTTTTCATCTATATCAATGTCACTATGGTTGTTTGATGAAGCTAAATAATATACTATGTTTACATAAGAATTAATGTTATTTTTAAGTTCCATATCAGTGTAATTTGAAAAAGAAGAAAATGCAGCCGGCCAATCTGCAATGAAATTTGTGAAAGCAGTAAATTCTCTCATTATATAATGCTTACATGCTTCTTTTCTGTCGAAATGGTTTTTACATTCTGTCCATATTATTTTTACATAGTCTGTATATTCTCCTAATATCTTAAAAAGATTGCAGCTTAGCAACAAATAAAACTGTCTAGCTTTATCGTTCAGATTTTCAGATGTAACAAAATTTTTTGTTCCAAAACCATCAAACAATTGGTCCATGGTGATTTCTCCATGACCTTCATCAATAATATGCAAACTATTTTTTAAATTTGTCCAATGCGGGTTTTTTAAAAAACAGTTTAATTTAGAAACTTTATCTTTGGAGTTTACAAATTCAAAATTGAGAATAATGCAAATCAAACCAAATGAAAATAAATATTTCGTATACATTTTGAAATATAAAATGTTTTCACTGTGAAATAAAAATTACGTTGATTTTATTTTCAGTTAATAATGATTCAATTTATACAAAATGTTATTTATATACAAAATCGATGACAGAAATTATTTTTAAATTATACTTTTCACTTAATGTAATTTAAAATGTGATGTTTTATTACTTATAATTTAAATATGTTTTAATTTTTTATAGAATAATTTCATTATATTACTGTGATTCTATTATTATTTAACATTTTGTGCTTAATAATAAAAAAATGTCTTTAAAAATTTAGTGTCAAAAATATTCTTAAAATAAAATTTTAATTTAATATAATGAAGTATTTTAGAGTTCTTCAAATTATCGTAGACAGACAACGATGCTTCGTCGATCAGAATGTGTGGAATGTAAGGTTACTATACCGAGTACTTGATATAATATATTTTTTTGTACAAACAAAACAATTTCCATTTAAATAAAATAAAATGACATTATAATTTTGTTTTAGTAACAATTTAAATAATCGTTATATTAATAAAAAATTATTCGTTAATACACTAGCCGCTATATCATTAAAAAAATAAATAATGAAAGTTTCATCTCTAACGTATATACATATTACCCAAAACATAACTAATAATAAATATGAGAAGACATTTGTTTCTATTGGCAAAGGGAGGCTAATATATACAATGGTTCATTTGACTTTTATGAATACCTATAATTTTATTTAAATAGTTACCATGATTAAAAAAACGTAAGATATATTTCTAAGTTAAATTGTATCATTAAAAATAAAACATTTTGTTGCGTACAATTTTAGCGATATGAATATTAAATGAAATCCAATAAACATTTTAAATGCTACGTATATACGCAATTAAAATTACCCATAAGGGTAATTTTAATGTTTTCAACTGTTCACTTATCTTTTAAACAGGTTTTTTTTTTTACAAATCTGTTTAATATTGTTATGTTTTTGATTTCAAAAGACTTTTTTCATTAAAATACTTCTTACTGAATTAATGTTTTATAGTTGTCACAATTTTATTGAAAACAATAAAACAAAAACCCAGTACAGGGGGGTCGCGGCACAGTTGTGACGTGGCTTAGTTGGATCAAGTATAATGATATCTGACAGTGATTAATCACTATTTTAAATCCCCCCCTGTAGGCTGATAAAGGGTTAAATTTAAAAAAAAAATATACCAAATGATAGGTAAAGACATATAGCATCTATATAAAAAACAAATTATATTGATTTGTTCATTTTTGAAAAATTTATGGCAATTTTAAGTAAAAAAAATTGAAAAAATGTCGAAAATAAGCGATTTTTAAATTTGTAATTTGTTTCCCCCATTTACGAGGAACGAGGGAAATTTTTTTAATTTTTGAGGGTAATGTCTTGGACTAGATACGATTTGTGATCTTTTGATGTATCATTGAAAGAAATCGGTTCGGTGAGAGCTGAGAAGCAAATTCCATTATTAGTTGTTTTTTACAATTTCTTTTTTCTGCTGTATGTTTTTTACATTCTCTCCATAGTACTCTTAAAAAATCTGTATATCCTTCTAATTTCTTAGAGAGATTACAGCTCAATAACAAATAAAACTGTCTGGCTTTATCGTTCTTATTATCAGATGTAACAAAATCTTTTGTTCCAAATCCATCAAACAATTGGTCCATGGTAATTTCTCCATTATTTCCGTCATAAATATGTAAACTGTCTCTAAATTTATTCCAATATGAGTTTTTTAAAAAGATTTCTAATTCACAAACTTTATAATTAAAACTTGACTTTAATATACACTTTTTAGTATGTAGGAAATCAAATTTCAACAAAAAAGACATAACTAATATTTTTATTTGATCAAGATGAGGTTTGACTTTCCAAACTATTTCATCGTAAGATCTATTTCCAACTTGTCTGTTGTAGTGTTTGGTTATCATCGAAAGTGTTAGCTGTTTTGGTATACAGTTACCATTCATGAAATCTCGAACAGTATTTTCTAATTCATCGAGTTTTTCATCTAAATCTATGTCACTATGTTTTTTTGATGAAGCTAAATAATATATTATGTCTACGTATGAATTAACGTTATTATTAAGTTCCATTTCAGTGTAATTTGAAAAAGAAGAAAATGCAGCCGGTCAATCTGCAATAGAGTAAATGAAAGCAGTAGATTCTCTTATTATAAAATGTTTACAACCTTCTTTTCAGTCGGGATGTTTTTTGCAATCAGATTTTCAGATGTAACAAAATCACTTCTAGTAATTCCTTTAATCAATTGGTCCAAAGCGATTTCTCCATGATTTTCATCAATAATATACAAACTTTTTCTTAATTTTGTCCAATAAGGGTTTTTTAAAAATAAGTTTAACTTAGAAATTTTATCTATGGAGTTTACAAAGTCAAAATTGAGAACAATGCAAATCAAACCGAATGAAAATAGATAATTATTATACATTTTTAAGTATTAAATTTTATCGATGTGAAATACAAGTGACATTAATAATATTTTCATTTACGATTGCTTAAATATATACAAATTATGTTATTTACATAAACAATGTGGACAGAAATTATTTTTAAATTATACTTTAAATTAAATAAATTTAAATGTAATGTTTTATTACTTATAACTTAAATATAGCTTTAATTTTACAAGTTCAATTAGCAAAAAAAGAAACTTGCTCTCATGAATTACCTGTAATATTTGACAATGACTCATACTTTATAATACCAAAATCTCATATTTTGTAAATTTTGGTACTGAAATAACATGCAATAATCTTTACCTTCGGCTTATTTTTNCAAATTATTGTAGAAATATTTATTTAAACTTTTGTTGAATAGTATTCACATTTTTACTTTTAATTAATGTTCATACATAATCACTCTTCATAGTATCTCTTCATTGTGACGATATTCTAATTGATATTATGTTAAAATTATAGTATTGATGAATTCTCAGCGGTTCAAACAACAAAAGCACTAGTCAATCCAACCAAACCTCAAGCAAATTTTTCGCGAGATTCAGTTAACGCATTAATAGCTGTGTATATTTTTCCGTCACAATTGAAAAGTGCAATTTTAACACAGTTTAAATTTGATTAATCGTAATTCCATTTAATTATAACAACTATCTGTTAACACAATTTTCCTTTATAATAGTTTCATTGGTCTCAAAAATTATCCTTAGCTTCTTATAGTATTTCTGAATTCGTTTATATTATGTGCAAAAGTCTTGTATGTATGGCTACACAAAGTGGAAAAATTATATATCTCATGAAATGTAAACCAGTACAAGTTGAATTAGCAAAAAAAGAAACTTGCTCTCATGAATTACCTGTAATATTTGACAATGACTCATACTTTATAATACCAAAATCTCATATTTTGTAAATTTTGGTACTGAAATAACATGCAATAATCTTTACCTTCGGCTTATTTTTTAGATGGAGATTGGTTTGGACTAACTCCTTACTTAATCCAAATTAAGAGTCTACAAAATTTAAAACCAGAAATCAAAATCACTTGGACATATATATTACCTGAACATCTTAAGTCTGATGGTATGAATACGGTAGGTGTTGTAATAGTAGTATTGACGTGACAGTATTATTGTAAGATACACATATTAGTATTTTATCGGTTGAGTTGGCGAATATGAGTCACCAATGGCTTGTTTATAGCGGGGGATAGATTTTAAATTATTGTATCGGAATAATTATTATTTTTTTATTATTATTTTTTGTCTGAGTTACTTTTGATATCGGGGTTTNTTCAGCTTATTTTTTAGATGGAAATTGGTTTGGACTAATTCCTCACTTAATCGAAATTAAGAGTCCACAAAATTTAAAACCAGAAATCAAAATCACTTGGACATATAAATCACCTGAACATCTTAAGTTTGATGGCATATATAATAGGGATACTATGCAAGCATTACAAAGACCTTTAATGTTCACTCAGAAAATAAATGCAATTCAAAATAACATAATTCGTCGAGCTTAAGGATATGAAATGAGTGGACAACAATTAAAACTACACCACTTAATAGATCGAAACATATTAAGTACTGAGATAGAAAATAAATTATATTAAATGTGGGGGATGCTCACTTACTTTGGTTCATTTACGTCAGATTTATTAGAAATTGTTTTTGTATTTAAAATAATATCAATAATCATTAATGCATGTATGAATATATCATTATTATATAATACATTTGGTTGGAGTGCAATATTAATGGCAGGTATGTTTAATAATATTACTCATTATTTCATACATAAACATCATCAACAAAATTAATAATCAAAATTAGATTTAATAAAAATTAATTTATCAGATAAAAATGATACACCAGTAAAAGTTAAATCTTTTATTTATCCAGATTTACAACTAACCACTCATTAAAAATTTCAAATGACGAAGTCAATATTCCTATATATCAATACAAATATCCATGGTATTTCAATAAACCAATAATAACTCAGTATGACTCAGAAAAAATGTATGATTCCAACAAATTTTATATATGGTACCATGGTAGTACAATGTATATATTTCCAAAAAAAAATAAAAAATTGAAAGTATATCAACAAAAAGAAAAAAATTATAGTTAAAGACATTATCAAAAAACAAAATGAATAATATAATTATTATACAACCTATCATATTATGTATAATAAATTAAAAATATTATTAATTATTATGAAATATAATATAGCTGTAATTATAACATAAGTTAAAAAAAATTATTATTCTCAATAAATGTAATGAATATGCAAAATTAAAATGTACTCATTTTTCAATGAAAAACATTTCATTTTTCTTTTCAAAGAATAAATTTAATTGAAAAGAAATTAGTTTGGGAAAAATTTAATTAAGCTATTCACCTACATTACCATCTGATTCACTATCAACATTAAAAATTCCACCCATACCAAAAATAAATTTACAAGCCAATGGAAAATATGTTACAATACTATTGAAATTACGTATGAAATCATCATTTAAAAAAATAAAATACCATAAACTGTACAAATGCAAAGAGATTAACCAAATGGCAACAGAAAAAATGTGGAAGAAATTAGCACAACTACAAGCAGAACAATTACCTATGGGCATAGATCTTCTGATGTATGAATCTAACTCTATGTATTATTTTGCAATCAAAGCCATTGATGAAAATGGAATAAGTTCGCCTTATGAACAAGCTCAAATTTATATAACAGATTAAAAAAAAATTTTTTTTTATTATTTCAATTTTTCTATCACAAACATAACTTTTCTACACATTATTATTATATTATATTGTACACTTAACTTAATATCATAAATATATTTTTGATTTTTATAAATTACTGTATTAGGTTAAATATTAAATAACTTTATGTAATCTAAAATTGTATGTTGTGAGGTCACAACATCTAAAAAAATAGGGTAGGTGTTACCCGATAACCCCGATATCAAAAGTAACTCAGACAAAAAATAATAATAAAAAAATAATAATTATTCCGATACAATAATTTAAAATCTATCCCCCGCTATAAACAAGCCATTGGTGACTCATATTCGCCAACTCAACCGATAAAATACTAATATGTGTATCTTACAATAATACTGTCACGTCAATACTACTATTACAACACCTACCGTATTCATACCATCAGACTTAAGATGTTCAGGTAATATATATGTCCAAGTGATTTTGATTTCTGGTTTTAAATTTTGTAGACTCTTAATTTGGATTAAGTAAGGAGTTAGTCCAAACCAATCTCCATCTAAAAAATAAGCCGAAGGTAAAGATTATTGCATGTTATTTCAGTACCAAAATTTACAAAATATGAGATTTTGGTATTATAAAGTATGAGTCATTGTCAAATATTACAGGTAATTCATGAGAGCAAGTTTCTTTTTTTGCTAATTGAACTTGTAAAATTAAAGCTATATTTAAGTTATAAGTAATAAAACATTACATTTAAATTTATTTAATTTAAAGTATAATTTAAAAATAATTTCTGTCCACATTGTTTATGTAAATAACATAATTTGTATATATTTAAGCAATCGTAAATGAAAATATTATTAATGTCACTTGTATTTCACATCGATAAAATTTAATACTTAAAAATGTATAATAATTATCTATTTTCATTCGGTTTGATTTGCATTGTTCTCAATTTTGACTTTGTAAACTCCATAGATAAAATTTCTAAGTTAAACTTATTTTTAAAAAACCCTTATTGGACAAAATTAAGAAAAGTTTGCATATTATTGATGAAAATCATGGAGAAATCGCCTTGGACCAATTGATTAAAGGAATTACTAGAAATGATTTTGTTACATCTGAAAATCTAAACGATAAAGCGAGACAGTTTTATTTGTTGCTAAGTTGCAATCTTTTTAAGACATTAGGGGAATATACAGATTATGTAAAAATAATGTGGACAGAATGTAAAAAACATGCCGACCGAAAAGAAGCATCTAAGCATTATATAATGAGAGAATTTACTGCTTTCACAAACTTCATTGCTGATTGGCCGGCAGCATTTTCTTCTTTTTCAAATTATACAGAAATGGAACTTAAAAATAACATTAATTCTTATGTAAATATAGTATATTATTTAGCTTCATCATACACCCTTAGTGACATTGATATAGATGAAAAACTTAATGAATTAGATAATAATGTTCGAAATTTTATGAATGGTAATTGTAGACCAAAACAGCCAACTCCATCGAATGAAATTGAATGGTACAACAGACAAGTTGGAAATAGACCTTACAGTGATGTAGTTTGGAAAGTCAAACCTCATCTTGATCAAATAAAAATTAATGTTATAGCTTTATTGTTGAAATTTGATTTCCTGCATACCAAAAAGTGTATATTAATGTCAAATTTTAATTATAAAGTTTGTGAATTTGAAATCTTTTTAAAATATTCATATTGGAATGAATTTAGAGACGGTTTGCATATTTATGACAGAAAGAATGGTGAAATTACCATGGACCAATTGTTTGATGGATTTGGAACAAAAAACTTTGTTACATCTGAGAATAAGAACGATAAAGTAAGACNAGAAAGAATGGAGAAATCAACATGGACCAATTGTTTGATGGATTTGGAACAAAAGACTTTGTTACATCTGAGAATAAGAACGATAAAGTAAGACATTTTTATTTGTTGCTGAGATGCAATTTTTCGAAGAAATTAAAAGATTATACAGAGTTTGTAAGAATATTGTGGGGAGAATGTAAAAAAAAATTTACAGAAGAAAAAAGAAATTGTAAAAAACAACTTATAATGGAATTTGCTTCTTTCACAAATTTCATTGAAGATTGGCCGGCTGCATTCTCTTCTTTTTCAAATTACACTGAAATGGAACTTCAAAATAACATTGATGCATTCGTTATCATAGTACATTATTTAGCTTCATCAAACAACAAAAATGACAATTTTATAGACGAAAAACTCGATGAATTAAATAATAATGTTCGAGATTTCATGAATAATAACTGTAGACCAATACAGCCAAATTCATCGAATGTAATTGAATGGTACAACACGCAAGTTGAAAAAGAAAGACCTATTGTCGAAATATCTGCGGATATCAAACATGCTCTTTATGACATAATAATCTCAGTTATGGTTTTTTTTTTGAAATTTGGTTTCTGGTATACAATAAAGAATGTACATAAAATGGAGACATTAGTTTCAACTTAAATAGCATCATTAATATCGAACGTAATTTCAAATATATTTTTGCATAATTTATTTATTCTGTTAGAGTGTCAGTGAGTGGTCTATTTTACAAGACGTCTGATCTCGTCATTAAAATTTAAAATTGCGCACCGTTTTAATCTGATTGATATCAACCCAGCTCTAATAATTATATTTCTTGTTTTGATTTTTAATAATAGTATAATCTAATAAATTCTTATTTTATTAATTTGTTCGTTATTTGTCACCGTTTCTACAAAGTAATTGTCTTATTTTAAAAAGATAGTGACGAAAGTTTGCTTTCATCGAATTCAAATAAGAAAACAATAGGTAGACACAAGCTCGTGTTGTTGTCGGCTATTTTTTTATGCGTCTTAATTATATACATTCGAAAAGAATTTGTCTTAATTTTCTATTTTTGTGACGAAGTACGAATCGAACACTCATAAGTGTATGTATACATATCGAATCATTTCACAGCAATTTGCTAGAAAAAAAGAAGTAAGTAAATTTATGTTATCCCAATTATTTAGAGTTAGTAAGTTTGAGTAAAAGATGACAAAGCAATAGATTATTTATTAAATTAATATCTTAAAGTGTTAATTTTGACTGGTTAATTAAAATATTATACATAATCACGTTATGAGGTATTCGTGAACTGGCTCCGCTGTCTCGTTACCTCTTAGATAGGACATTAGAAACTAACCAGTCAAAAGTTTATTACCCCTAAATTAGAGGTACTGCATTATTATTTTTATATCTACTTGTCTTTGTCGTTCTAAACCCTCGAATCATACGACTCCGATAGAACCACAACATCAGGTTCTCACCATATACAAACCCAACCCCAAAATTTCTTTATTTTTATTTTATTATTTTTGTTATTTGAATTATTACATCTGTAAATGTGCTATAATATTATGATTAAAGTATCTAAAANTACATCTGTAAATGTGCTATAATATTATGATTAAAGTATCTAAAAAAATAGCATCTAATTCCATCCACATATGTTTTATCCTTTAATTTTTAACTCTGGTATTTATAATGATAAACACATGAACTTCAAGTTAGAAATTTTGACGTAACATAATTACTCCCAAATGTACTAAAATCTTTAACAGGCCATTTAACACGTGATACAAACATTAATAATAAATTATTATGCTTAATCAAATAACAAGTATAATAATAAGTTATTTTTTATTCATTTAAAGTATCAGAACTTTACTTGTTCTATATTCGTGTATACATACATTTTTGTTATTACCGTTGTAATATTTGATATTTTCTATTAATTCTTCGTAAAATAAATGTTGTAAATACACAGAATTCAGTCATTATTTAAAATATTTTTATTGTTGATTTTAGGTTGGTATATTTTTTTATATTATTATATTACATATACTTCTTGGAAGAAAAGATAAACTCTAATTTTAGATTTACTTGAATTTATGTTATAATTAAATTTTTGATAGATGATACTTTGATACTTTATTTAAGTTTGCTGTTTTCTTTCATAGTTACTATTTTTAAAAACAGTTAAATTTAAACCTCATTATAGTAACCTAACATGACAAATTTATGTTTCACATAACATGATTATTTTTTATATTTTTTGTTACTTTTATTTTATATTATTTTCTAATCTATATATTTATAAGCAAAAGTGCTTTTTAATCTTGTCTACTTGTATACTTTGGGTTTCAACAAAAAAATTGTTGTTATCAATGTAATTATTACTTTGTTTAATTACATTAAATTGACAGATAGAACAAATAAAACAAATATTACTAAATTATACAGTTTATTTATTTCAAGTAAAATTTTCTATGTTTTAGAGTATAGTACAAAGGCTGCATTCTAATATGTAATTATTAAAATAATCTAAAAAAAATATCTAATAATTACGTAAGAATAATGAATATTCTAATGTAATAATTAGATAGTTTAATAAACTAAATTTGGTCAACGGTGGACATACGTAATCAATGCTCATAACAGAAAGATGTAACAATTCTATTTAACTTGAATATGAGTATAGACTGAACGCGAATATTTAAAATAATACAAATGTTTATATCAATAGTTAAAATAATATTTCATCTGACCCTGTCATTGATTAACTAACTGTATCGATGCACAAACATCTAAAATTGATGTTTTTTTGAATTTTAATAAATTATGTATGTAACTTGTAGTTTTACCTCAATTATTATAATTTCAATATAAAAAGTTTTTAATTCAAAATTTGTTGTTTGTGTATATTGTATGAATCATCAATTTATAAATCGATTTAATGGTTTATTTAATAAATCATAAGTATATGTATTATATGAATTATATGTATTTATAAATTTTGTTTGAGACACTTTGAAGAGCCCCAAATTTGTGCAATTTTGTCGTGGAATTATTTAGGAACGTAAAAATATTATTTTTATTAGGGTCGAGATTAACCCCCTTAATTAACCAAAACTATAATCTCGGTAGCCACACATTACTAAGCTCTAGAATTAATAAAATTAATAAAGTTTCAATTAATAAAAATTTATGCTGGACAATGGTATGTTTGGAATAATTTAACAAAATTGTTTAAATGCATATAATGTGTGATCTAATCATAATAGACAAAAATAACTTTTCTATGTATAATATTTATTAATCGAGGTAAAACTTTTAATCAATAATTTTTATCATTTTATTTTTTTATAATATAAAAATACAATGAATTATAGAAGCTTAAACAAAATAATTCTAACAAGAATTGCATTTTTTCGAAGATTCAGCAAAAGCTTTTTCAAACAAAGGGGAACTTTTTTCTTCATCTTTTAGACCAAATGCACCCTAGTATTTAAAAACAAATTAAAAATTAATTAAATTCAAAGTAGATAAGATCAAAAAATATTTTCTACTTTACCTGATATTTGGAACGTTTTTTTATTAGCTTGGCTAGAGCTTGAAAAGCGTCTTCTACGTTTACATCCATTTTGCAAGATACTTCAAAGAATGGCATGTCGTAGCATTCCGCTATCTTAAAAAAAATAATGAAATTTATTACTGGACCTATACGTAAATACTAGATAAAATAGTATAATTTAATTTACACTTACTTTTTCTCCGTCTTGTTTGTCCACAGCTCTTAAAACATCGTTATCACATTTGTTACCCACTAAGACTTTGATCACGTCCGGCGAAGCGTTCTAGATACACAGTAGAAGTAGTAAGTGTAAATTAAATTTGTCATCGTTAAATGATTTATGAAATCACCTCTTGTATATTTTTTAGCCAATAAGTCAAATGATCGAATGAATCTAGGTTTGTAACATCATAAACTAGCAGTATACCCATTGCACCCCTGTAATAAGCTGTAGTCAGTGTACGAAATCGTTCCTGACCAGCCGTATCCCTGTAAAAATATATATATATTTAATTCGTTGTTACAGTTCTAGATACAAACACTTCAAACATTCGAAATAGTTGGCGTATATCAGTAAAAAAGTTTAAATATTAGTTATTTTTATGCCTCATTATGCATCAACTACTCATTAATGTGTTAATCTATTGATTCATCATAATGCAATATTGTATACTTTTTGAGTTTTAGATTAAATAATTTCAGCTTTTAAAAAATGTATACATGTAAAATAAATAAAAATTAGCTTACAATTTTCTAATACTACTAAAGTAATCTAAATCCTATTCAAAAAATATTTCGAAATAATCATTCGAATTAGATTTGTTTTTATATAATTATTTACTTTAATTAATTTCAGATAATAATGATGTAATAATGAATTTAATAACATTTATTACAGTATAATTAATGTATGTACTTTTGTTATGTTAAGATGTATGCTTATATGTTATAATTAAATCAGAACTTATGATTATTTACACTAAATACTATACTTACCATATTTGTAATTTAACTGGCTTATCGTCCAGCTGAATAATCTTTTGTTTGTAATCTACACCTGAAATTGCATTTAATATCGAATTAACTTAATTTATAAATAAAATAAAATACGTAAATTTATTGCTCATAATTACTAATCTATATAAAATATCAATAAAAAATCAAATGATAAATAAAATTTCATTATGCTGATATATATTTGATAAAATAATTATTTAGCATAAATAATAAAATTATTTTTTAATCAAAATCTTCATTAAATAGATATAGTCTATACTGATATACTCCGTCCGCGTTTCATACCTACTTGATAAGTACTAGTCCTAAAATTATCATAGATACATCAATTCTTTTTTAATAAAAGAGCTAAAAAATAAATCGATTGAAATTAAAAAATAATAATAAATAAAAATTTATTTTTTCTTATTAGTAATAAGTAATAAACAATATACATTGAACGTAATCTAAGAAGGAAATTAATATTTTTTGAAAAATTTCTATGAATTATAATTGGTTAAAAGTCATACTAGTGATGCCAGTAATATCTTTGACTCCCTATATATAGATATATTTATTTTATTTTAGTTAAAATGAGAGTATTAAAAATTGGTAACTAAAAAAAGTACAAATACATTTAAAAAAAATGTATAATTATCATTATAACCATTACATAATTGATCAAATTTTCCAAAAAAATATTTAAAAATAGGATTATTAAAAATGATTTTTCTTATTAAATAATTGTTATTTTTTAGATTAATATTTATCCAAGTTAATCAAATTTTATTATCTGATTATTTCGTTATTGATTTTTATACTCCAATAATTATTCATAATTATCACACCGAATAATTATCCTGTTTTTAATTTATCTTAAGTAAATACAGTATTTCTTTTTATTATTTTATCATTTTAGCTAATTGTTGTTATAATAAATAACAAAGTTCTGTTGATGATAGAATACATAAGAGTAAAGAGATTTACAATTATGATTATGATACATAATTATTTTATTATATGTTGTGAAATATTATTTCTGTGTGATAATTGTTCATGTTTACTAAAAATAAAGAATTTTATGTTTAAGATAATAAAAATGCCTCCTCTTGACCCATATTTTCACAATATATATATTTATAAAAAGACTAATTCAGTTTTCGATACATTTGAATCCTAAAAACACATAATATTTACTAATAAATATAATCACTAATAGACAAAATGTAATAATTTATAGAAAACATATAAATAATAAAGTGTAAGTGTGATAAAGTGTGTTATATGATATGTAATTAACAGTACTGCTCCATAAAAGCCTCTAACAATTTCAACGCTCCAAACACATACCCCTAAGTCTCTTTCTAAAATTATATTTGTACACGTAGAACATTAAAAAATACACATCAAAAGTTCAAAAATAAAGTTCAGGAGTTCATTGTTTACCAAAATTACGTAAAAAGCCAATATGTTAGATTCATGAAAAACATTTTTACAAATATATCTAATTAAAGAGATTAAACAAGTTTATTGAAACATTGAAATATATTTTGGCTTTTAAAATTCTTGAAATTATTTAACTCTCTATGTTTTCCTAAATAAACTAATGGTATTTTAAACTTCATATTAGGTATTAGAAAAAAAAATGTAATAATTTATTTAATATTTATAGTCTTAATAGTAGGATTTTAAAATTACATTAAATATATTTTTGTAAAAAAAATGTCATAAAATATATAATTTAAAAAGAAATATTAGTTTTTTAATGTTAATATTAACTAATTGATATATAAAGTTAAAATATATGAAGTTAATATATACTAAAATTCTTGTATCTTCATAAGTACTTATTCTTAAGTTATTATCAAGCCATTATTGATTTTTATAAGAAAAAGCCTAAAAATGCTTTTTAGAAATTTTGAAGAAAAAAAATTAATTTTTTTTTTATTACAGTAAAATAATATTATATGCTTTTACCTAGTCCAGAACTGTAAAAAATAAAAAGTACATCAAAATATTCCCTAGATCAAAAGTAATTAAAGATGTTAGAATATGACAAGACATTTTTATAGTACAATGGTGAATACATGGGAAAAGGTTAGGGGAATATATCTTCCATTAGCATAAATTTCTTGACATTTTTGTACGATTTTTATTATATAAATTTTATAATTTGAAAACTTTATATAAGATAAATTATTAGACGTAATAATATGAAGAAATTATTAACTCTATAAATTCGGGAGAATAAATTTTAAGTTTTGGTTACTATTAATACGTAGGCAAATTCAACAGGATACTATTCTGTAGTAAATTTAATATTTGAAATAATTTTATTACAAAATTATAAGTTCAGTAAAATTACTATTATTTTTTTTCCTCTCACAAAAACTCAACCATATACTTATATGTATATATATATATATATACATATATGAAGATATACCATATATGTAAATAAGTCTGATAACTTGACTGTTTCTTTCGAAAAACGCATTACAATAACAGCACATAAAAAAAAAATAGCCGAAATATTACATCTATTTATTTATGGCCGTGTACAGAAATAGGAAAATTAATATATTTTTAAATTTTCAATAACTATTTTACAAGACATGAAATTTTCAATTTTGAAAATTTTTACTTGAAATAGTTCAAATTTAAATCCTTAATTATTTGCCCAAATAGTAGCATACTATTTTATATATACTTATCCAATCTACTACGTATAAGTAAATTCTGACAAAACTTAAACCCAAACAAAGATATCCACCTGATGCAAAAATAAAAAAATAATCGATGCAAGAATTAGAGTTAAAAACAAGTATTACCTAAATCATTAATATTCTAGCCATGATCAAATTATGTACATATATTTTCCACATAGTACCCTTTGTAAATCATACCCTACGCATACAAAACTTTAGTAGTTACAAAATTCTATATTTTACGTCACGCTCAATAAAATTTCAAAGTTATTGTAATCTTTAAAACATGAATATTGAAAAAAAAAAATTCATAAGCTAATTTATGACGACACTTTTGTATTGATTTTTAATAGAATAACAAAATAATGACAAAATGACTAATAATGTAGCCCAAGTGGTTATCTCCTCGCCTTTTGAAATCCTTTAATCTTCATCATTGTTATCGGGATAAGCTATATCATTTATCGAAACAAACTAAGGTAAAACAAATAAAACTTTAACTGTATGTAGGTCAAACGTAACAGCTAATAAAAGTATTTTACAAAAAATAAACCCAAGGTTGTTAATTGATTGCCATTGTTAAGTCTTAATGAAACCGTTCATTTCCAGGAAAACTGTAAAATTGATTACTTCCTGTAAACATTAACGGTTTTTATAATATATATGTTTTTAATATTAAATCCAATAAATATGAAAAAATGTTAATATTAGAAATTTCCTTAAACTTTTGTTTTAATAACAAATTGTATGTTATATCATGTATTAAAAATTTAAGAAATATTTTATTATAATAAAATATTTAAGTGTCAATTTTGTCGTGTTTCAAAAACCTATAAAAATAAGTGAATATACCAAAGATATATCAACTAGAATATTTATAATGAAACAAATTTTTTCAAAACAAACATGATTTTAACATCAGTCAAAAAAGAATTATTGAAACGAATGGCACAAAAATAAAATAGTTGAAACAGTGTGTGAACACAGCTGATCGTTTTCAAGAATTATCGACCACCAGTTGTATGTGATGTACAATAGTTTTTTTTGCAAGTAATATTCGCAAAAGTCTGTTAGTATAAACTTATTGGATAAAAGTTTATAATTATTAGCTTATGCACCTACATTGTTCTTAAAAGGGACCTTTTAAAGCTTAATTAGTTCTGAGTAGTTAAGCAAAAAGAGAATTATTTCTCAAATTGTTCACTAATGTTTCGTACCTGAAATTAGTGCGGATAATTTAATGAATATACAAACATCACAAGGGAAAATGAATATATACTTATTTTTATTCGTCATAGGAAAATGATAATCTAATTATCGATCGTATAATAAGTTTAAAAATTCAACTGATATTTATTGAAAGTTCATTATTGCATACAAATTAAATATAATCTAATCAATAAACATAAACGATCGAATCTCAATGCATGAATAAAAATTGAAAGCCAATACTGATTACAAGTTACAGGTGTATAAGTACGAGCAATATAATCTGATATATACAAACCTATAGTGGAAATGTACGTGTCGTAATAAGTCTCATCGCAAAATCTGTGCATCAAACACGTTTTACCGACGTTCGAGTCGCCCAACACGAGCACTTTGAACGATTCGCCGGCGTTCATATCGTCGCGGCATCGCCCTGTGAGGACAACTAACGTTATTGGAATTGTGTGTTGACCGTCACGACGTGGTCGCACTAACACCATCGATCCCTTCCGTATAATCGTGGCGATATATCGATGTTGTGTGAAATGTACTTGCTCTGACCCTCCGACCCTGCACCTCCCCCTTCAAAATGTATGACTCACAGGCACCGTCTGTTTTTTTTAATATACGCCGAGGCACATGGAAGGCGTTCACACAGTGCAGTATCGATTGAGGTACTGCCATTTTCAACCCTCTCGTGCTTGTAATAGCGCAAGTATCGCCACTTCTACATGAAATTATTTTTATGTTCTTTTTCCGTCGTATGAACTGCATGAAAACTTCAAAGTTAAGTTTAATTTTTACGGTCATCGTTGTTTAACAGAATAGAAACGTAACAATAACAGTGTACTTGTAAAATACAGAAAATAGGTCATATTTTTGACGATATTCTAAAGCTTGTGCATAACAAAACCGGTGTAGTTATTAAAGTCTTGCAAAAATCTATTAATACACTTATTAATGGCGCTTCCTCATTTTGTGTTTAATACATAGTATTCAAACATCGTTTTTATAAATTGATAAATTATTTTATCCATCTTGCGTTAAGACATTTATTTTTAACTTATTCATTAGGATCCTTTGATTGTTTATTGTTCTAAGCTATTGAATAAACAAATCCATAAAAATATGACATAATTATTTCATAGAGCGTATAATCAAACAAAAATCTACTTAATAAATTTATAGTAGATGTCATCAAGGTCGAGGAAGTGACGGTGACAATTAATGCCATGTAATAACTTCACTGGAGTACCACAATAGGAATTTCCAACACATCATATTGGACAATAATTCTAAGTACTCGGGACCGAATAGATACTCCAAGCTACATTTATATTTACCATTGTAGTTCGACATTAATTAAGAATATCATGAAAAGCTATATGGGATTTATTTTTATTCCATTCAGCATCCGCATATCATTAATATTTCTATGGTGAATGTCTTATGTTAAAGTGTAGGCATACTTAAACAATTATATCATTGTTATCGTGTATATTGCCAATATTCGACCTATAATTTTGTATGAGTACCGTGTAACAGACGAATATGTTCATGAGCTAATAATTAATTGTAAGTTTTAGCACATAAACACCTCCTAGGTCTAAAACATATACGCGTTCATCATTAGCTTGAAACATCCGTGCTGTGAAATTGCCACGACAATTACTCATGTCAAAAAAATTAAAAATCACAGTAGTCTAAAACTATAATTTATTTAAGCACTATGTTTTATTAGTTTCAGAACGGTTAAATAATGTGTGCTTAGCGAATCATTTATATTTTCTNAAATAATGTGTGCTTAGCGAATCATTTATATTTTCTGAAATCTAAAAGACATTATGTCTTTAATGATAAATATTTAATCTTATACTGAATAATATTTTTAATAACAACAGTCAAAGTTATCATAACTATGTAACCTTTATTTTTTTATAGTAGATATTATTAAATTGTTATTTGAAATCTATAATACATATATATATTGCTACAAAAAATTTTTATAAGATGATAAATAAAAAATCTCAGGATTTAGAAAACTAGAATCGAAAATAAATTCAAAATAAAATAATTAAATATTCATTTTTTTTTTTTTTGAATCATNATTGTCTTAAATTCAAGATTTTGAGTTAAAGATGAAGCAGTATGACTTAGGTATTATCATGTATTTTAAAAGCTTACATTTAATATAGATTTAATTTTAAATTCTATAGATTCCTATGTAGAATTTTAATAAGTTTTAAGTGTATTAAGTTTAGAAAAACAAATTTATGGTAAAACAAATATTTATCAACAGACATAAATTATCAACGAACCTNAAAACAAATATTTATCAACAGACATAAATTATCAACGAACCTTTATTTTAATAAATACATGAAGTAATTTCTTATATTTTTTTAAAATTAGAATAGACAATCAAACGATAAAAAATACTCAAATCATGTAACTTCTTAAATACATACATAAATTCTAGTTTAATTGTATGAAGGGTGAATGACACACTAAGGTCATCAACATTTAGGATAATTTAATTTTTTATAGTGTTGCACTATTAAATCAAAATTTAAATGTCATCGTTGTACGTACAACCTATTCAAGTACTCCTAACTTTCGTGACTCTTTTTAGAGTTGACAACAAAAACAATGAGCATTTAAAACAAAAAAAATGTATTTATCTTATTACAAAAAAAAATTACATATTTTCTAAATGTACTAATAAGGAAAAGGTTAAATAAGTTATTTTCTAAATAAACTTTTTTCTTAATTTCTATAAAAAAAAAATCCAGACCTCTTGTTAACTCTAAGATTGAAATTATATTTTAATAGCAATTGAAAAGTAGGGAAGGATAGGATAAGTAGGATAAGTTAGGACACCCTTGAGTTTTAAATTTCTTTAAGAAAGTATTCACTATAAACTTGAAATTTGGTAGTAATATTGCTTAATGTATTTCTTATAAATGTAATCTATGTATAACCATTCGATAAAAAACTCGTTAATTACTAATGTTTATTTTAAGAATTAATAATAAATAAAAAAAAAAGTTGAAATCTTGCCCACGCCGGGGGCAGAAATATTGTTTTTTAGTGAGCCATATTGACATACTTTAGCTTAATATAGATATTTCGTAAAAAATATATTATCTATCTTATAAATTTTAAATGTATTATATAATTTTTAATTAGTCTAGCGAGTAATAAAAAAATTAGAGAGTAAAAATATTAAAAAGTTAAAATCTACTTGACGATCGCCTTAGGTATGCTCCCTGGATAACAAGTAGATTTATTTTTTACAGTAACTTCGCAAGTTTAACTAACTATAAGAAAAATGTTTTTAAAAAGGAGTTTCATATACAAATAATGACATAAAACTTTCCTCAATCCATTTTTATTAAAAAAATCACCCTAATTTTTCATAATTTAAATACCTCCAAAATAATTTGAAAAACTTAAAATTTTAAATACTTTTTATTCATGATGTTTTTCTATAGCTATGGCTATAAAAAAATATATTTATTTAAACTCAAGTTAAAATAATAAGAATATTATATATATTTCAAAATAATATTACATTATTCTTGCAAAAATTTTAAAATTTTTTAATTTAAAAATTAAAAAAATTTAAAACAAATAAATTGTTTGATTAAATTTTTTTGAAAATGTGTCATTATTTGGTTAATATATTTAAAAATATATCCATACATATTTCGAAAAACATTACTATAATTTTTTAAGTCCAAGAGATTTATTGACCTGCTGTTTCCTACTACATTATTCTAAAAGTATAATAATTTTAATTTCAAAAAATAAATAAAAAAAAAATATTTTACTGTAAAATATCAGCTTAATACTTTGATTTAATAAATTTCAATAGTCATTTAAATAAAAATAATATTTTATATTTTTAATTATTTTTTAAATGTCCAATTCTATTGTTTTTTCAAAACAGTAAATATCTCAAACACTAGACGCCATTGAAAAAATCTGAAAACAAGATTGAAATTAACGCAACATAATAGTTTAGAATCATATATAGTTTCATTTATGTTACAAATTACATGTCAATTAATATAATTAGTCAATAAAAATAAATATGCTAAATATTTCTATCAAATGAATATAAAATTATAAATAAAAAAAAATATATGTACAATTGAAAAAAATAAAAAAAGTAATATACACTAATAATAATATGCTACTAAATAAATTTACAGATATAAATCATTTCTCCCTAAAAAGTTTTCATAACGTATACTACCACACATTATATGTTATACTAAATTTTATTTTACGTAGATTAGCATACTTAAAAAGATAGTTATTGCAAAAAAATGCTTTTATTTAATTGATATGTGCTCAATTTTTATTCAGATAACAACATGGTACCAAGGATAGAAGGGACTACCTAATAAGATAAAAAAATTTCTGATATTAAAATTAAATCCTTTAATACCTCCACCATATGTTTAAGCTGTTTGTTTTATTTAAGTTTACTTTCGTGAAGAACTAGTTATAAATGTACTTGAAAATTGGTGTACTCATCAAAATTGTTATCTTACTTTTTTATTTTTACAAAATATATCATACTTCACTAAACTAATCTTATATATTATTTATATAACTCCATAAACATTTCTTTCCAGAAATACGCACGCTTTTCAAAATTGTCCCAACATTAAATGTTTATTTTTTTGAAAATAATTATTTATTATGATTATAATTTTCATGAAAAATTATTATCATCTTACAATTATTAATTCAATATTGAAACACTCTTATGACTTTAAAAAAACTCAAATTCAAGCAACATTAAGCACCGTTAATTTTTATAAAACATCATTTTAATACTATCCAAGATTAAACTTTATATAAGGATAATTCACCAACCAACGTATACTGATTATTTTATTTTTTTAATAGTTTCGTTGATTCATCTCTGAAAGATAAATTTATTTTGACTTAAAGTAAATTATTCTTTAATTAAATTAACTATTAGTCAAATTTTTGTAAGACTTTTAAAAAATCAAAACATTGTTTTTGAAACTTTTATAGGATTTTATAGGATTATTAGAACAAATTTTAATAAAAAAAAAAAAAACAAATGATAAAACATAACTAAACTTTTATTTTTGTATAATTTTACTGTATAATATTCTTTAATTATGTATTTATTTATTATTAATAAATTTAATAAAATTAAAAAAAAAAAAGAATAAAGCGCTCTTTTAGTGTCTAAATACAGGACTATGATTNTTAGTAAACACAACTTATGATGATATAATAATCAAACAGATATAAATGACACTTAAATCACTATCTAAATTCAAAACCTGTGATATTAATCCTTTGCTGATTTATGCTGGCTAAATATCAAGCATAAGTGGATATAGAAGCAAAAATATTATTTTTATTACAATATGACAATAAATATCACGGCATAGATACTACTTACTGTGATATTTTGCCTTATTATATTATAACTGGTGGATAAATAAGACTAAAATTAGAAGCCAACTTAAGCTCGGCTATAATATATTATTAATTAGTTGCCATGCTTTTAAAAAGATATATTTGTTTATTGTGAAGAGAACGCAACTAGCAATTTAATTGTCGTTTAGTTAATTTATAAATGTTAGGGTTTTATTTTATTGAAATAACGAGCTAAATAAGACCGGACAATTAGCTTACAAATATTATTCGCGGAGAAACTCAAAATACTGTAAATGAAGAAGTACAGTCGTAATTGCTAGAAATACAAAACTTACCGAGTACAATAAATAAACTTCAAAATAGTAGTTTTTAGTAGACTATGGATACGAAGAATTTAAAATGATTTTTTTATAGTTCCTTTTCATTATAAAACTAGTAAATGAACTTACTATATGTCTCTAGACTTAAGACTTTGATGAAATATACATTTTTTATAATGTAAAAGACAGAGCATGGGATAATCTTAAGCGAAGTAGCATTTAATTGGGATATAATATCTTTAAATATTTTATCTACCGTATACTATTCATAGTTTTAGTATGGAACAAATATACCCATATAAATTATTTATTGTTCAACAATTTGAAAAAGAGAAGAAACCAAGTTATGACGTATATTTAATAACTTATGATCGAACGAATATTTTGCGATACTTTATTTTTGTTTAACCATTTTTACAGTTTTGACAGTTTTTTAAAACTATCAAATAACTATTCAAATTCTTTTTATACAACCAATTGAAAAAACAAATTGTTTTTTAGCATAAACTATTCGAATAGACTACCAAATGGTTTTAAAAAATATTCGATTCGTTATACCTAAAATTTTCATTAAGTACACTTAATTATAATAAAAAGATAATTAACGAATACTTAAAATAAGTTATACATTAAATGTTAAATTGTATAAATTTTTGTACACTTAAAAATAGTAAAAATTAGTGATGGGTATTTTCAAATATTTTAAACTATCGAATAACTATTCGAATTGTGTTTATACAACCGAATATTCGCATAGTTACTATTCAATATTTCCTATCACTAATATATATATATACTCCAGTAATATCTGCACCCACAGTAGTTAGATACCAACTCTGTGTATTATAATGTTTGTAATTCAACAAGTACTAATCATAAAGTTTTTATGGACTAATAACATTTTGTAAGAAAAGAACTAATTATGGCTANACTAATCATAAAGTTTTTATGGACTAATAACATTTTGTAAGAAAAGAACTAATTATGGCTATTTTAACATTTTGATGAATTAAATTATAAAATGTTTTATTTTTTCTTATTAGAGATGATTAATAAAAGATATAATTTTAACGCAATCTAATACTGATACATTATATTTAAAAAAATGTAACACAAAATATTTGTTGAATTAAAAGATTTTTAAGATTTCAATACTTGGTGGGACAATCCGTATAGGTTGCAATATTTTTAAACCATAAGTAGTAATGATCAATTTTAAAGAAGCTACTATGAATGCTACAATAGAGAATTATCCAAAATTAATGTTTAAGGGTTGTCTTTTCAATTTTTTGAAAATCGATGTGGAAACTTGTTCTTTAATGTAGGTTTGACCGAGGTGTATAATAGTGTTGAAAACGCGACAATTAAAATTAATGTGAGAATGATAATTTGTCCCACATAATGATATAATAGAAATATTTGATTACTTAATGGATATTATTCACGAATATGTTATAGATTTTGCAATAAATACACGAGGTAGGCGAAGAAGAAGAAGTACTGCTCTACAGTAAATATTCTCAATTAATTCTTGGAATGTTTATGAATCTGTCATTGCTAATTTATTAA
>NW_026099575.1:12966926-12967784 GCF_025091365.1 Daktulosphaira vitifoliae | reverse complement strand
AAAAATGAAGATCTAATGAAGGTAACATTGGTTCTGAAAAATCACCTTTGAGTAATTATTTTAAAAATGTAATCCGTGCGGCAAAGTCTGGTATGCAGTATATCTGTTATTCACTTTTAACAGAGATTTTATGATTTGGATAATTATAGACTGGTAAAAACACACACAAAAAAAGTTAAAAATTAATAAATTACAGAGTAAAATTATTTAATTTTGTGGTTGAAATCTATTATCATATCTATCCTAATTCGACAATATAAAAAAAACATTAGAAATGAATGATTTTAATTATCTTATTAATACAGATTTATAAATAAAATATACAAAATGATAGGAAAACTAAAAAAAAAAATTTTTCATATTCATCTATCACTATTTATTAGCCTTAACATATAAAAACATATTTTCAATTAAATATTTCAAGTCGCACAACAATGTTATATGATTTCAATAAGGAAAAATATATTGAAAAAAGTTATTTATTTGGATGGTTTGAAAACTTTTTTAAAAGTTTAAACACACGGAAATTTTTCTTATAAAATTACTTTATTATTTTTTCTATTATACAGTAAATTTATTCATAATAAATAAAAGAAAATGCTCTAAGGTTTGTTGAAAATTATAATTATTTTACATCATAATATTTTTTATCATTTCATCTGAAGATAATAAAATAATAATTGAATACAGTATTTTTAAAAAAAAAAATTAAAGTATTATAATATCTAATACATTTTTTTTTCATATGCTAAAAACAACTATATAATTTTAAAATAAAATTAAAACTTTTAATTATTAATAATAAAATTATAATATATTAACAACATATAATTGAAATTGATCACTCGTGGCTAATTT
>NW_026099575.1:12956182-12966550 GCF_025091365.1 Daktulosphaira vitifoliae | reverse complement strand
TTTTATCATTTGATAAGCAAAAAATTGCTTAATAAAATTTAAAACTGAATAAATCATAAAAGTTTTATTAAATTAAAAAAAATAATAATGGCATTGGAATGTATTAATGAAAGTACTTTATAAATAAACATTTAAAATAAAAATTCAAAAATATTTGCCATCGTATTTAAAATATTTAAGTTATACGACTTTAAATAATCTTCAATAATTGGCTCATTTAATTCATCAATAACCATAATATTTTCATTTTCAACGTTTATAAGATTTTCAGTATGTGAAATTCTGCTGAAGTCATTGTCAGATTTTTCCGAATCTAAACTGCTTATATTCCAATCATCATTGACCAACGTCTGTGATACATAACTTTTAAATGGTTGAATGGGAATATTAATTTCCGTATTGTCAGAATCATTAAGAACCATTCATATCAAATCAATTAAGATTCATATCCGGAATCAAAATATTCATGGTCATTCTCGACATAATCATCATCTTCAACGACATCATCGAAGTCCATTTGATAACTCATTATATCATCTTCTTCAGAAAAACTGTCATCAATGTTTTCAACATTGTCATGCTCATCCAAGGTATTCAAAATGACAGGAAGTTGTTGATGAATGACATCAATTGAGCTGTTTCTTTCTAAATAAATGTGGTCATCAATTTGATATTCTTGTTTATCGTACAAGTCAGATGAATCGTAACCATTTTCTTCTGTCAACAACGAAGAGGAAAATTCTTCGGAGTTCGTGTTAGATATCTTATGAAAGGCTTCATAAGTATGTTCATTATCATCACCCAAAGAAAAACTAGGCATAACGACTGGAATACGTTCAGAAACAACATGATCGTTCTCTTCAACTTGACCACCACAGTATATTTCCAACATATTGGACTCCGATTCATGGCATTTTTCTTCTGTAAATGATGAAGTTGAATTTTCTTCGGAGTTCATATTTATTCTATTGTATATGATCTCGTCGTGAAATATTTCTTCATTATTAACTAAACTGATGGTATCCAAGATAATCGGGTTTTGTCCAGAAATATTAATGTACCCGTTTTCTTCAACTTGACAATAATCTTCTTGCGAATTGCTTAAAACTGAACTAAAAGTTGTTGAGTTAACGTTACTTTGATGATCCCAACATCTAATTTTTTAATTATAGTTAAAATTAAATTCTTTTAAAAAAAATGCAAATTTTATTTTGCAGCGTATTAAAAAAAAAATATATAAAAGTAGTTAAGAAAAGTTGTTCAAATTAATAAAAAAAAAAATCTATCAATAAATTAAAATATCAATATTAAATGTAAACTTAAAAAAAGCTGACTGCAAATATAAAGTTGAATTTTAAAAA
Source organism: Daktulosphaira vitifoliae (assembly GCF_025091365.1). Lineage (NCBI taxonomy): Eukaryota > Metazoa > Arthropoda > Insecta > Hemiptera > Phylloxeridae > Daktulosphaira > Daktulosphaira vitifoliae. The sequence continues at coordinate 12,965,189 of NW_026099575.1, read as the reverse complement.
TTTTACTTTCTTTCGGAAAACTAAGTAATTTAATAAATTAATATTATTACGGGTTTTTTTTAGCTCTCTGATATTCATTGTAATCATCGCTAATTTTTCTTTTAGAACTAGACTGGCCAGCACTTGTATCAATTGTACACTTTCCAGTTGCTAACTTCTTCGGCGGTGAATTTAATGTTGTAGTTTCATCGTCATTGATTACTTTTCTTTTTCCATTAGAATGGTCAGTTTTCGGATCATTTGAATTATGTTCACTAGAAATATTGTTTGTCTGTGAGTTCGAGGCTAACGATTCATCCTCGTCATATTTCCTGTTATTCATGTTTGGCATTATGGATAAAACGTAATGATCACTTGAGTAATCTCAAAACTTTATGGAATACACGATAATTTAGAAAACTATACAAGAAATTTACGTATTTAAACACAACATCTCTTACTCGCAGACAACTAAACGGAAAAATTAAATTTATTTTTCTATTTAGATTATACTTTACTGTTGTCAGAGTAATAAAAATATTAATCTATATTTTAACCAATATTTATTTATATAAATTCTTAAAATAATTAAATGAACAAATTCCCTATTCTGACGAATGAATGTTTTCTTTTAAATTGAATCAAATATTATTAAATTAATGTTTTAAAGTATTTAAGAGTTGCATTTGATAATTATTAGTTTTTTATAAGAAAAAAAAAACAAAACAATAATCACGTAGGTTGTGTTGTTAATAAGTTATTTACTAGTTTAGTGAATTTTAAAAGTACTTTTTACTTTATATGTAATTATTTATATTTTTTTCTCAAAATAAGAAATTATAGTGCAGAATTTTCAATTATTACTATGTAATTTATAAATTATATAAAATTAAAGATATCTAAAAATTCTTAAAAAATTAAAATAAAATCTCGTTTGAAATTATCTCTTTTCTTTTCCTTTTAGCTTCGATGCTGAAAAGGTATTGGTTTTACTATGATGTGTTTTTTTTTTTTTGTGTCTGTTACCACTTTTTCTTAGCTCTCACCGAACGGATTTCTTTTAACGATACGTCAAAAGATCACAAATCGTATCTAGTCGAAGACATTACCATCAAAAATTGAAAAATTTTCACTCGTTCCCCGTAAATGGGGGAAACCTCCAAAAAAATTACAAATTTAAAAAACGCTAATTTTCGAAATTTTTTCAAATTTTTTATTTAAAACTGCCATAACTTTTTTAAAAATGAACGTATCAATATAATTTTTTTTTTATAAATGTTTGATGTTTTTACCTATCAAATGATATATTTTTTTTATAAATTTAACCCTTTACCAGCCCACAGGGGGATTCAAAATGACAACTTTTTCACAAAAAATTAACTTTTTTAACTTAACTTTTGAAAGTGTTCCGGAAATACTGACACTTTTATATATATCTTAAATTAAAGCTTATGTAATATACTTAAATATTAAAAAAAAAAATTTCGGACTTTATTTTGTTTCCATGATGAAAACTGTCATCAAAGTTAATAAAAAAAATACGATATTTGTAAAAAAATTCTTTTTTATATTTTTAACTTTATAACGTTATAAATCTTTGAAAAATGTATGGATCAATACATTTTTTTTATGAGAAATAATATTTATATAACTCTTTAATTTGATTTACTTGTTTTTTAAATCGGACCATTTCCCTTAATACAGAGGGGGTTCAAAACATAAAAATGTATAGAGAAAGTAGAACTTTTTCATCTTGACTTTTGAAAATGTTCCGGAATGTCTGACACTTTTATATATATCTTAAATTAAAGATAATGTAATATATTTTATTATGAAAAAAAAAAAATTTTATCTCTGGACTTGTCTTCGTGGTGAAAATGGCTACCAAATGATATTTTCGTGTAAAAATTCTTGATTTTATTTTTTACATTTTTAACTTTATAATGCTATAACTTATTGAAAAGTGTTTCAATGGACCAACACAATTTTTTTATAAGAAATAATATTTTTTAATAATCTCATTTTCATTCAGGATATTAATAAGAAAATAACAGATCATGTAGCTTTTGGAATAATCCACCAATTTTTTAAAATTAAACACTATTTAAAGATTTGCATCGAAGCGTTTTTTTTTATAGTGATTTTAATCACTGTCAGATATTATTATACTTGATCCAACTATGCCACGTACCACTGTGCCGCGACCCCCCTGTGCTGGGTTTTTTTTATTTTCACTACAAAAAATTCAAATTTTTTCCCCCTCCTGTTCATTCTTTATTTATGGAAATTTACTTATTTAAAATATAAGGTCATATTTTTTATTTCAACATAGGAGAGTGTAATATAGGTCATTATTTGCAAAGCTGAAAGTAAAACATTTTTGTAATGTTTGGTTTAATTGTAACTTCTTGGATTCTTGTTATTAGACCAGGAAGTAAATATTTATAAACATTTTTTGATTGTATTATTAATGTTGTATTTGTAAAAAGAAAAAAAACCAACTATTTTAGTATATAAGATGAAATGGAACGAATTGTAAAAGGAGAAGAGAGAGAACCTCAGGAGTTCCGAAGGTAATTTCTTTTCGCGTGATACGTTTATGACAATAAGTTTTAATTTGGGTATTGTTTTGTAGTGTTTTAAGTGTATATTTATTTTGTATGTTTTACATTGTTTAATTATAATATAGTATCTATAATAGTTACTTTGGCGTTATTATTGAACTTTTATTACTATAAGTTAAGACCAAATAGGGTTGTTTCTTTTTTTAATACAACAACATTTAAGTTAGTATGACTCGTACGTTTTGTGCTAAAATATTAATTAAGTTATTATCACAATGTTAGTGTACGATTAATAACCTATTTTATGGTTTAACCACAAACTATATGAAAAATGTAATATGTATTTAAATATTATATAATGATAATCATATTTATGAGTTAGGGGTAATGATATAACGAAATAACGTTCTCGAGATAATTTTTTCGGTAACGGGAAATTCATAAAAATATTTTCTGCAGTGTATTGACTCAAAAAGAACTCACTCTCGTAGTAGCTTAAAATGAACTTTGTAGTAACTCAAAAGGAAAGAATTAAATAAATAAATATGAAGAGGTTGGGTGTTTGTTTGAGCTACTACTTTATTGTATTAATAATATTATTACTCGAGGTATGATTGCGAGGGTCTGTAAGAAAGATAGAAGATGATAGAAAAATAAAGTGATTTTAATTCTATTAATATGAGATTTATTGTGTGTGTATTTTAAAGACAAGAAGTGATCACCGACGCTACCATTATTTCTTCATTAATCGTAATTACATGTTATTTATTACATTTTTATCAATAATGATCTACATTTTATCATGTTCTACCGTTTGTTCTATAAAATCTTACACATTATTTATTACCTTATGTCTAATACATTACTATTACATATTGTTTATTCTTGCCTGTTTATTTTATATAATTAATATATGCTTTTTTCTACGAAATTTCATTAGTATATTTAAACATTTAAAAGGTATATATATATATAGATATCTTATTTTTATATGTATACATACTATTTTGGGTGATTGATTAAATGAAGTCTTAAATAATACATTATGACTTTATGTATATCATGACAGCAGATCATTAAAGGAAAATCAAGTATTTAAAAAAAAATGGAACTAAATAATTTCTTTAAGAATATTGAATAAAAATTAAAAATTATTTGAAATAATGAATATTTATAATGGAGGATAAAACTTTTTTATTTGGTTATATTTGCGTAAAAGCAAAAAAAAACATTTCAGTCAAAAAGTTATTGTATTGTTTCTTAATGTTTTTGAATTTCAATGAATTCTGGATTGCCATAAATTTGATTTAATTTGGCAGTCAAGTATAAATTTGGTTACTTCTAGGTATAAGCGTTTGTAAACATAAAATTGGTTAATTTTTATTTGAAGTGGACTATATATCTCACTTCATTTGATCGAATTATCTAAAGCTAAATACACAAATTTGGAAGTGACCTATTATTTACTTGTTGGCCAATTCAAGACCATTTTAAAATAATGTAAAGTATAATAAAAACAAATTAAAAACAATATTCAAGTCTTTACTGAATATTTTCAAGGAAATTCCCGATTATATTTTTAAAAAAGATTATTACGTCAAATTAACATCACTGGAAAATGTTATTTATATATATATCATAAATAACAAAAAGTTATTTAATATTTTTTTTATAAATAGCATATTAAACTGTTTTTATTGTTTAAAATATATTGTAAAAATATAATAATAAAATAGTGTTTTTGAACGAAACGCCCGGTATTACTGTGCGGGTTAGTTTGCGTTCGGTTTCGTTACTTATGATTATATGCTGGAGAAACAAATAGGGAGTGGACTGTATATGAGATTAAGGATGATCCTTACACTAGAAGAAATTATAATAATTACAAAACAAAGCTTATATATTAAAATAACAATAAATAGAAAACATTAGAGAATTGTGGATTGGGGGGGGGGGGCCCCCTAAAATAGCCGACGAGGCAGCTATGAATAAAATAGATAAAAATATAAATTATAATTATTACGAATAATTAAAGACTGAACAGTGTAACGTACAATAGATGAATGATGGCGGTGAGAAGTGGACAGCGTGAATACATTGCGTTAAAATGTTGAAGACTACTAGGGTAGTTGCTTAATAAGTAAATACTTCAAATATGGACAGGGCCGAACACTAAAGGCGTGCACAGGTACGAAGCTCAAGGGAGTCAAGGCACAAAAGGATGTGCAAAACAAAGCAATAATAGATGGCGCACATACAAATGGAGGCACTTGTTATGTACACGCAAGACGCACAAGAGCATACACTGTTATATCAATTCTTTAACCACAGCGAATCACACGGGTGAAGAATCTATCAAACGACTATGAGCTAAGACCATGTAGCAAGNCATCAAACGACTATGAGCTAGGAACGCGTAGAAAGAGCTAGCAATGGTGGCGACAACGCAAAATTCACAAAAAGGACCAACAATATCTGGGTGTTGTGCAACGATCACGACGTACTCATTCAACGTAATGAATCTGTTTCACAACCGGTGGTGGAAGTGCGAGTGGCGTTATCAGTCATGACAAAAAATAAGTAACGAACGACCTCTCGTAACTTCATATACAACTTACTTTGAAAAAGAACAAAAATAAAAGATAAATAAAATAACGACTAATTCTCTCTCAAACTAAAACCCTATTAGAACCGAAACCTCCAAAAATGATAATTTTAAGAATCTTTAATTATACGAGTACCTCTTTAAGACGGGTTCCGAATAATCACAAACGTTCCACCTTGTGGTCAATAGTAGTGTTTGGTTTGTATCTTATGTTGTAGAAACAAGGTTAGGTACATGAAAACATGAAAATTTAATGATATTTATAAAAATATCATAATTTTTATTCTAATATACTTTATATTCCCAATAATAATATAATATAATAATAAAACAAAACAATAATATAATTTAAGATGTTTTGACTTTTAGTTGACGATATATAACAAATAGTATAATTAAATGTACTAGTAAAAGTTATTAAAACAAAACAAAAAAAAACATTTTAGAGAAAATGTGACAAAAAAAAAAATTAAACAAATTATATAAAATTTGGAAATAACATTTTGTGTAATTTACTTTGTGAAAAATTGTACTGTAAATAGTTATTCAAAATCAAACTATTATAATATAATCATTAGAGCTGGACCGATATCTAATCAGATTTATGCGATTTTAGTTTTTTTTAATTTCAGATGTGTGAGATCAGTGGTCTCATTACAAACCTTTAGCATACCTTAACAAAATAAGACTTTTTTTACACTGTATTAAAAAAGTTATAACCAAAATAACGGCGAAAGAAATGACAAAAATTATGGTTATTAAATGTCTACGTCATGCAGGTTAAATTTTTAATTTATCAGTTCAATATCGACTTGAATATTGATGGTAAATATCAAATTATAGGATATCAGAAAAAAATGCTATCGGACCAACTCTTATAACTATACTTAATACTATAATAATTAATAATTAGCTTTAAATTAATTAATTAAAACAATAAATTTAACCAGAAAAACCTTTTGGTTCAGACCAGAAACCTAATCTCCAAAACATCTTTATCAATTTTAATTTTTCATCAGTAAGACGATGTCTTATTTTGCCTATTATTTCTTTTGATGTCATTCCATTTTCAACACACTTGTTGTACCATTTGATTGTATCTGATAGAATTGGCTGCTTTGGTCTGCAGTTATTATTCATAAAATCACGAACGTTAGAATATAACTCATTAACTTTTATACCTATTTTGTTACCTAGAACATCATATGAATTTTTAATAGTGATTCTTGAAGCTAAATCATCTACAATTTGTATGTAAGATTTGAGATTTTTCTTAAATTTCAATTTAGTATGATCTTTAAACGTAAAATAAAAACTACTCGGCCAATCAACAATGAAGTTTGTGAAATCAGTATATTCCCATATTAAAAATCTACTTTCTAATCTTTTTTGATTGTTATCAAGTTTTTTATATTCTCTCCAATGGCTACTTAATAAGTCTGTACATGTTAATAAACTCATAGAGAGATTGCAACTCAACAGCAAATAAAAATGTCTGGCTTTTTCGTTCAAATTTTCGGATGTAATAAAATTTCTTGTTCCAAATCCATCAAACAATTGGTCCATGGTAATTTCTCCGCTCTTTCCATCAATAATATGCAAACCATTTTTTAGTTGTATCCATTGGGGATAATTTAATAAAGTTTTAAATTGAATAATATTCAAGGAATTTACAAAATCAAAATTGAGAAAAATGCAAAAAATACTAAACGAAAATAAATATTCTGTATACATTTTCAAAAAAAAAAATTTATTAATTAAAATAGTGTTGATAATATTTTTATAGTCTAGAGTGGGCTTGAATATACATAAAATATGTTGTTTATTTAAAAAAATGTTGACAAAACTTATTTTTTAAATTGCACTTTTTAGTTAAGTACATTTAAATTATTTATTACTTTTTGGCTTAATTATAGCTTAAAATTTTGTCAGAATAACCTCATTAAATTATCATTATGATATCCTACATTGTGGTTAAATAAAAAATAAATAATATTTTCTGAAATTAGATTTATATAATTTATAGCTACCGATATCATTTTCTTTTGAAAAATAAATATTTTGTAATAATTTTAAATTTTAAACTGAAACTAGTAATTATTTTTATAGGTATTAAATAAACAGTAATCTACAAAAATATAGACTAGTCAATAAACTATTTATCACTACAATACAAAAATTACTTGTCGGATTAATTCTGATAACTATACTAAATACTATAGTATTAAATAATTAGTTTTAAATTATTTATATTTAATTTAACCTTTAAAACTATTATAACTATAAAAGAAACCAAAATGCATAAACAGGTACATTAATTCTAATTTTTTTTCAATAAGAACATGTTTTATTTGCCACATTACAAGGTCTGGTGACATTCCTTTTTTAACACACGTGTTGTACCATTTGATTGTATCTGATGGAATTGGTTGTTCTGGTCTGCAGTTATCTTTCATAAAATCACGAACATTAGAATATAACTCATCAATTTTTTCATCTATATATTTATCACTATGGTGGTATGATGAAGCTAAATTATCTACAATGCGTATGAAGGATATAAGGTTTTTTTGATATTTCAATTCAATATATTTTGAAAACCAATAAAATTGATTCGGCCAATCTACAATGAAGTTAGTGAAATCGATGAATTCTGCTATTACATATTTACTTTTTATATTTTTTTCATAGCGATCAAGTTTTTTATATTCTGTCCAATTGCNTCTGCTATTACATATTTACTTTTTATATTTTTTTCATAGCGATCAAGTTTTTTATATTCTGTCCAATTGCTACTTAATAAGTCAGTATATGTTAATAGTTTCATAAAGAGATTGCAACTCAACAGCAAATAAAAATGTCTCGCTTTATCGTTCAAATTTTCAGATGTAATAAAATTACTTGTTCCAAATCCATCAAACAATTGGTCCATGGTAATTTCTCCGCAATTTCCATCAATAATATGTAAACCTTTTTTTAGATCTTTCCATTGAGGGTAATGTAATAAATTATTAAAATAAATAATATAATTGGAATTTACGAAATCAAACTTGAGGACAGTGCAAAAAAGAACTAACAAAAATAAATAATCAGTATACATTTTCAAAAAAAAAATAATTAATTGAAATAGTGTTAATAATATTTTTATAGCCTAGAGTGCTTAAATATATACAAAATATGTTGTTTATATTAAAAAATGTTGACAGACTTATTTTATAAATTATATTTTCAGTTAGGTAAATTTAAATGTAACGATTTATAACAGTTAACTTAATTATAGTTTTAAATTTTATTTGATTAACCTCGTTAAATTAGTACAGTTCCCTACTTTGTTGTTAATAATCATATAATAATATTTTAATAAAATAATAGCAGTCAAAAATATAAATATCTTAGGTATATTTCTTTCATATAAAAAAAGTTAACCATGTCATCTTAACTTTTGAAAATGTTCCGAAAATTAGTAATATACATATATAACTAGTTAATAAAATAAAAAATGACATAATTAGAAAAATAATTGGTCATTGACAACTATTAATACATTTTTTCAAAGGTTGTAATTATTTAAAAATATAGTGTGGAGGTAATGTAAGTGTTATGTTTAGAATTATGCATTACTTTTCTGCACTCTTCCTTTATTCATTATTTAAAAATATTAATAACTTCTGAATTAGTATTTCAAAAATTTAAATAATTTTCCTAATTAAATAATTTTTTATTTTATTATCTAGTAATTTTTGTATGTTACTATTATCTGTGAGCAATCTGGATGAGTTAAAAATAGAAATAGTTCTTGCTTGTGTAATATTATATTATTACTTATAATATTAAAATATTATATTATGTTATTTTTTGT
>NW_026099575.1:12952825-12954701 GCF_025091365.1 Daktulosphaira vitifoliae | reverse complement strand
TGTCGAACTCAAAGTGTACAACGTGTGAAATACAGTGTAAACTCATAATCAACATTGGATTGTCTAAAATAAGCATTACACTACGTGGGATACAAGGTAAGTACAAATTTAAATTCTCGCTTTCAAATTATAAATACTCTATTGCGTAATAAACCATTAAGATAGGTAATAAAGTTTGGTAGGATAATTGACTTCATTTATTCAATAGTGTTCAACCCCGAGATCAGTTCAATATTTTTGTCACAACGTTTGTGTACATTTTTTATTTATTTGATCATTACCCTCATGTATTTAAACTCCGTTTATTCACCCCTCTGAATTCTTTTTTATTCGTATCATTATATCCTTTGCACCCTTACATATCTTGTCACATTTAAACATGTGTTACTCCGCCATTTACCGTCTTATTTAATAATTTTTATTACCATTCGTCCCCAATACCTATCGCCTATTTCATCACCTTCATCTTATCTTATAAAAATAAATTCCAACCATATTAAGAGCAAAAGTAAAAAATTTAATTTTATTCTTTTTTCTTTTTGGTTTATTACACTTGGCAAAATTTAAGTTAAATTCACTGTGGGAAACTTGTAGAATCTATGGTAAGAAGAGTTATAATTGAACTTATAAACTGCTAAATAAATTCCTATAATTATTTTATGTTAATTGCAATAAAAATTATGTCATTTTATTTGTATAATTAAAAAAAATACATTTTGTTTCCGAATATTATCAATGTTGCAAATTTGTAAAAATATATAATGTGTTGCTGCCTATAATATATCGAATGGCCGCGAGAATAAATGGCGTTTATCGCCTATTGTATTTTTTATCTTAGACCAGTCACCACGATACCTCTTGCGGTTTGGTGCGTTAGGAGATATAATATTAATATATTATATTAATTACAATCACTTTCTACTATTGATATATTTTGTATTATTAATAATAAATTATAACAACTAAACAAAGTCTGAGCGTACAAACAATTTTTATTAATTTAATTATATTCCTGCTCATCTTCAACATAGTTCTATTGTTCCGGATGGAACGATATAATTAAAACGTTAATAGTTGCCGCGTCGATTAGTGATGTTACCGTTTTCGCTAGTGCGGTCGATACGAATACGCGTTCGGGTTAAAGTGAAATTTATTATATTACACGTGAAAAGTTAATATAAAACACAAGGTTAGCAAATAAAAAAGATTTTTTATAAATCGCTTGATGGGAAAGTCCAACTGTAAACAAGAATAGTAGCGTGTCATATAAACAATGACGTACGATACATTGGCATCTACTGTGCGACGAGGCACAATTAAAGCTTTTTTTACAAGGTTTTTAAAAAACAATCTCTGAATTCAATGAAGTTGTTAATTTACATGAAATTAAAGCTAGGAATGAAAAAACTTTAGAATACTGGGATGAATATCAAGAAATTCAATTTAAAATTGACCTAGCTAGAGAAGAACCAGAAGTAGAAGATCCGTACCGGCTAGTGTTCGAAGATCTTTACTTCAAAGTAGTGGCAGAGTGCGAATCTTTGATAAACAAATACTCTCAAATGGCATTGAACAGGTACATACAGATGCTAGTTCACTAGCAAGAAATAACAAAGCAGTTAGTGCACGAGTGTCAGTAATATAATTACAGGCCAAGAATTAATTGTTAAATTCTCACCTATAAATATTANATAATTACAGGCCAAGAATTAATTGTTAAATTCTCACCTATAAATATTACAAAATTTGACGGGGACTACAAGTGTAGTAATACAAAAAAAGCAGCATTAACCCCGGTGAATGGGGAATTTTATTTGACCAAGATTGGATGTTAGGGATTTGGTCAATTCAGGAGCAACGAGGTTCTATCGGGGTA
>NW_026099575.1:12919898-12952725 GCF_025091365.1 Daktulosphaira vitifoliae | reverse complement strand
AATAGCTATTGTACAAATGTGTATATGTTATGACAGATAAATTAATTATTTGTGTTGTATACAATTGGTAGTAAATATAGATTAGTAATTTTTTATTGATAATGTAAGATGCGTAATGCAGAACATTGTGCATATTACGACACAAGGAATGGTCCACATTTCACGACATGTTTATGGCACTATTTGATGAAAATGAAAAATTAACAGAAATAAAAAAGTTTTTCTATTTAAAATAGTCCTTACAAGGTGAAGCGGCAAAAATAGTTGAAACTACAAATAAAAATTACAGTATTTCCTGGAAAACGATTAAAGATAGATATGTGTGTAAAGTCATGCGAAGACAATTTACGATCTAGCGCCAATAGATACGGAAACGGCAGTAAAATTACGTTCATTCATCGACACTTTGTTTGGTCATATGAAGGCACCAGAAGCGATGGGTCATGAGCCCAGTAATTGGGGGTAATTACTTATTCATGTTGTTTTGACAAAAATGGATACAAATACACTGAGATAATGCGAAACTCAAGCATGCAAAACAGAAGTTTCTACAGTCGAAGAGTTGCTAGAATTCTTAATTAAAAGGTTTTAAATACTCGAAGCTGTAGAAAGTGCGCATAGTTTAAATGAAAAGGCTGATAAACGGCCCTTCTTTAATTATGAAAAGGGAAAAGTAAACAAAATATGGGACACCCAAAGAAAAACCTAAATCAATTTTGATAGAGAAATTTTATCAAGGGTTTATGATAATGTTTTATTAATACGAACAAAATAACTATTCTTATGAATAATTATTGTTCAAGACAAGAAAAAAAATTATCATATTGATAAATATATCATAGGTTCAATAGTAATGATATATTTATCAAATTGAACAATGAATTTATTATATAGATCGAGGTTTTTCTCTGAGTGTATGCGTGAGCTTTACTGGACTCGGGTTCACATCGCAATTTTATAACAGCAGATTTAGCCAACAGTTTAGGCTTACCAAAACGAAAAGTTAAAGTAAATATCGCTGGGGTAAATAAAGCCATCACACAGTTGAATTACTCAATTGTAGTCATTATAAATGCTTAAGGTTCAAGTTATTCTAAAATAATTGAATTTTTAACATTGCCAAAAATAACCATTTTGTTGCCAAACGAATGATTAAACACGAAACGGGAAAAATTTTCCAATCACATCAAACTGGTCGATCCGTCATATGCGGTGCCGGGAAAAATAGACATGTTAATCGGGGCAGTGTTTTTTTGAAATATTACTACCGGGTAAACACACAAACGATAAAACTGGTGTCATTTATCAATAAATTTGTAAATTATAAAATATAAATGTAAATAATTGTATGTAACAATTAAATAATATTATAGAATAATTACAAAAACATTCGGCAGGTGATTTTTCCTGGGAATATGTAAAAAATTCAATTTTATAAGATTATTGGTTACTATGATTTGACGTTGGACAGCATAGTTGTCATAGATGATTTCCAATTATTACGATAAAATCATAGACTTATACATCATATATGAGATAAATACGATTAATAATACTGCATTGTTCTGATAAGAAACGTACAAAGTTATATACTTATAACCGTCCTGAAATTTATGTATAAATTATTTAAATATAACATTCCTTATATATAGTGCTATGCACAAATGCAAAATCGTATCCTAATATAAACACTGCATGGACATAAAAAAAGAAGTTCAAATTGAAAATAGTACTATTAAACCGTAAGCTGATTATAAAACAAAACTTCAAACAAAAGATATATATATAAACAATAAACTTGATTAAATATATCAATAAATTTGTATTATAAACATATTTAAATGAAATCGGCAGAAAGTATCTGTATGCTTAATAAACTAAACATAATAAATAAAAATAAGAATCATAATATCAAAACAAAAAGATAGTTAAAAAACTAAAACAATAAATTCAATCATGACAAGATTAACATATATTAAAAATGAATTGAATAGAAAATTAAATCGTCATAAAAATTCATATTTTACATATTAAGGGCCACAATAAATATATGCACAGAAATAAGTCAGATAATAATTGTCAGACCACAGTAGAATTTCAAAAATTAAACATAGAAGTTAATTTAATATATTTCAAAAATTATAAGAATAAAAAAATTATGTTGTTCAATTTAAGGGTCATAATTAACTTATGGTTACTACTAAATACTAAGGAAAAGATAATTTTTTTTTTATAATTGACAATGTCATAATAATATTAAATATAGAAATAATTGTAGACTTATAAATAATTAAAGCTGTAATTGTTGTCTGTTGAGTTGCTGATATTCAATGTAAATCAAAACCTTGTGATAAGATGTCAAATAACCATGATGTCCTTAGACAAGGCGGTTTTTCGTATCTTATAAACTAAGGGAAGAATATTTTTGAAGGGAAAAACACAAAATACACGAGTTCATTGAAGATAGTACACATAAGAAAAAGAGTTTTTGGTAAAATGAAATTAAAATATTAAAAAAAAATTTGAGACATTTGCTAAAAATTTAGTGATAATTAGTGTTAAAAGTGTCAAAAAATGTGTAACAATTAGTAATTAAGGTGTCAATAAATTAGTGACAATTAGTATCAAATTTATTCATTATACTATCCATTGTGCAAAATTCCATCCTAAAAAATCTAAATTATGTTTAAGGAGGTCATGCAATGATATCATTCAGAGCTCATCGATATTACTAAGATGTTTTTGGGATAGATAAAAAGTGGTTGAGCTACTTTGATAAAAATCATCTATATAATGTTACTGTTGACACAAGGGCTCTTTTCTCAAGCAGTTGACCGCTGTTTGTTTTTTACCCAGATAACAAAATTTGATTATATCCTATATAAAATACAACATATATATATTAACTATTTATTATACAGCTTCAAAAATAACGGTTTCTTGTTGAACAACATTCCCATAAGTTATTGGATTATTATTAGTGCCTGACCGTACAGAACCACCACCACCATCCAATATTTCTAGATTAGCAATTATAGAATAATATAGATCACGTGTGATAACCTTTAAGTCATCAGGAAAATCATCCATTTTGTCCTGTTTACATAAGATGTCCAATAAAAAATTGCATTCAGTAGTAAACACCGTCCACTGACTACCGGCGTCTCTAGCAGCTACTATAAACTTTGGTATTACTTGGCTATTAACTGATGCGGCTTTATCATAGAGTTCATAGATATCTTGTAAATGCTTGTCTGCTCCATCGCGCTTCATAATGCATTTTCGTTTTAGGCGCTCTTTTGCCGTTCACTTGTCGTTTTAGACATTGTAGTATAATATAATTATTCAACCAATTAATTTAATAACCACACACCACTTTATCAATAAAATAACTATCTATTTGAGATCAATAAAATTTAATATTCTACAGATATGGGATTATCCTTTGAATAATTAAACTAAAGAATAATAGCAACTAATGCAATTAAATGCTCTAAATAAGTTTTCTTAAAATCATGTAAAGATAACATTCTACATATAATAATAACTTTAATTATTTATCAAAATAAATAATTATATAATTCAAGCTAAAGAAAAAAAACAAGTACGCCGAGATCCAATCTGTAGGCAACTTATAATGTCTTACTCCTTGAACTTTTAAATAGGCAACTAAATTGCCATCAAATGTATCATTTCATTGAGGTTTAACCTCCAATGTACTTATTCAATTTATTTGATAATTAAAGTAACATACTCATAAAATCTAAAATTAAAACGTTATTACCAAAATAACTAATACTTATAGACACTTTTAGTTTAATTATACAAATAACTAATAAATATTTTAATATCAAGTAGTAACCTGGTGCTCTAAGCTAATTTATCTAATCTTAATATTTAATTTTCTGTTGTCCAACAACTCTAATAATCACGGTCTATTGCTACAAAATGTTGACACAAGGGCTGTTTTCTCAAGCAGTTGACCCCTGTTTGACTTTTACCCAGGTCACAAAATTTAATTATGTCCTACATAAAATATAACACACATATATATATATTAACTATTTACTATACAGCTCACAAAAAATATATGGGTGACAGTATTATGCCCTATTCAATGATCTGTTATTGTTTTTGCTACTACTGAGTCTGGTGTATCAGTTTTTCTTATAAGCATCAATTCCATTAAATCACGTAGAATCTATTCCAACTGTTGAATACACAACTAATTCTTCCTTCAATTAAGTGAACACCTTGCCCCACTTATGATTCTGTTGAGACCAATCTTATGGACCACACACCGGAAATGACACCCTTTTATTTAACTTGTTTTTTTAATAATAAAAAACGAGGTACATCTCTAACAAAACAAAAAACCCACAACAACACATGACACCCCTTTTCATGCTATCAGCGTACTGGCAATGATAATATTTGCAATATCGCCAACATTTTCTGTGATGCGCGAACAGTTACACAATGATATCTATGAAACTATCTTATACTATAACCACGAACACTATATTATGACTTCTGTATTGTGTTTAACATATCCATAACATGTTTATTATTAACAAGTTGTTAATAACAACTTTACAACATGCTTTGTTTGATTAAATTCAAGTCTATGAGATGTTCATTCAAAATCATCTAAATAAAGTGAAACAAAATAAATTATTTAGAGTTAATATAATTAAATTAAATATAACACAAAACTTATAAAATCAATTTCTATTAATACTTTTATTACAGATAATAAAATGTTCAAATAATAAGGTACATAATATAATAATAAATTAACATATCAAATTTAAAATTTTATAATACTTAAAAACTTGTATAAACTTTATATTTCCATTTTAAAAATGTATTGACATCAAGCTATTAAAATAAAATGTGTAACAATATAAGATTAAAAACATTTTTAAATATTCTTTAATTATAATATTTAAAAAAAACCAATGAATGTAAATATATAATTATAGCTCATTGTGATTCAAAGACATTACAATGGCTTTATTGGATCATAAAAGAACCAATACTTTTCAATTCTAGTTCACCAACACTAATACGTTGAATATTAGGCTGAAACATTAACAATGAATAAGTCAGTGATTAATGTTACCTAATAAGAAAATGAGTGTCTTATTCTTAATTAATCACCCTATATACGTTTCACTAATGCTATTTCGTTAGTAATTAACAATACATAATTATTTTTTGAAACTTAGGAGGAAATAATATAATTTTTATTTGTCAAAAATAAGGTTTGATAAAACTTTGTTGATATACACAGAGTTTTTAATGAGTAAGAAAACAGGACAGTTGTTATAAATAATAAGAACAATGGAAACCCGTTTTTTTATTTACTTAATATATAATTTAGAACACTCTATATATAATCCTACAATAATGCTGCATATACTTGAGACCTACCAAAGTGGCTTGAACAAAATTTATAAATGCATATAATTTAGCGCTCTAAATGTCTTCTTCTTCTTCCTCGCCATAATCCCAACAACAACAAGTGGGGTCGGCCACTCTTATCCTAAACATCCACTTGACACGATCTTCCACATCCTCTACGCTCACATAAGCTGTCCTCATATCGCATTCAATAACATCTCTCCATTTCTTTCTTGGTCTTCCTCTACCTCTTCTTCCTATAACATTCATTTCTATAACTGTTCTTACGGCTTCCGATTCTTCTCTTCTCATAACATGACCAAACCATCTAAGTCTATTTGCTCTCATCTTATCCACGATTGACACTACACCTATATTGTCTATATTGTGATTCAAAGACATTACAATGGCTTTATTGGATCATAAAACAACCAATACATTTCAATTCTAGTTCATCAACACTAACACGTTGAATATTAGACTAAAACATTAACAATGAATAAGTCAGATATTAATGTTACCAAATGAGAAAATGAGTATCTTATTCTCAATTAATTACTCTGTATACGTTTCACTAATGCTATTTCGTTAGTTATTAACAATATATAATTTTTTTTTAAATAATATAATTTGTATTTATCAAAATTAAGGTTTGATGAAACTCTGTTATATTATACAGAGTTTTCGGTAAGTAAGGAAACAAGTCAGTTGTTACAAATAATAAGAACAATAGAAACCTGTTTCTTTACTTGCTGAATACTATATATATATATAAATTTATAAATGCATATAATTTAGCGCTCTAAATGTCTTCTTCTTCTTCCTCGCCATAATCCCAACTACTTGGGGTCGGCCACTCTTATCCTAAACTTCCATTTGACACGATCTCCCACATCCTCTACGCTCACATAAGCTGTCATCATATCGCATTCAATAACATCTCTCCATTTCTTTCTTGGTCTTCCTCTACCTCTTCTTCCTATAACATTCATTTCTATAACTGTTCTTACGGCTTCCGATTCTTCTCTCCTCATAACATGACCAAACCATCTAAATCTATTTGCTCTCATCTTATCCACGATTGACACTACACCTATATTGCCTCTTATATGCTCATTTCTTATTTTATCTTCTCTAGTCACTCCACTAATCCATCTAAGCATTCTCATCTCTGCTACACTCATTTTCTACTCTACTTTTTTATTAACCACCCAACACTCTAAACCATACATTATAGCTGACCTTATTACAGTCTTGTAGAATTTACCTTTCAGCCTCACTGTAATTTTTTTATCACATAACATACCAGACGCTTCTCTCCACTTCAACCACCCACACTTAATCCTGTGTCTTACATTCTTGTCAGCAAAAAACATGCACCAATGCACCTTTCCTTGTATTTCTCTAGTTATTTCATCCATCACTATAGTAAAAAGTAAGGGCTTAAAGCAGAACCCTGATGCAATTCTACTTTTACCCGAAAACCTTCTGTTACTCCTCCCACACTTTTTACCCTAGTACAAGTGCCATCATACATATCCTCAATTATATTAATGTACTTTTTCGGATTCCTTTTCTCATGAATGCCCACTTTACAACCTCTCTCGGTACTCAATCATATGTTTTCTCCAAATCTATAAATACCATACAAAGCTTTTTCTTTTTTTCCCTAAACTTTTCTATTAGTTGCCTCACACAAAATAATGGCTCTATTTTTGACTTACCAGGCATAAATCCAAACTGGTTTTTAGATACTGATGTCTCATTCCTTATTCTCTTACCTTTTCCCAAATTTTCATACTATGACTCATAAGCTTTATGTCTCTATAATTTCCTCAATCCTGTATGTCACCTTTATCTTTAAATATTGGCACAAAAATACTATTCCTCCATTCATTTGGAATTTTCCCGTCTAGTTATATTTGATTTAAAAGTTCCTCCAACCACCTTATGCCAACACCGCCTAATATTTTCCATACATCTACTGGCACTTTAACTGGTCCTACGACTTCATTCTATTTTCATTGATGCCATAGCCTCCCATACCTCTTTCTTACTAATTAAATCTACCAGTCCCTCATTCCACTAGATATCCTCTAATGTCTCTTTTGGATACTTCTCATTTAATAATTTTTCAAAATACTATTTCCACCTTTTTTTCACATCATTATCACTTGAGAGTCCCCAATTATCAGCACTTTTTATACACCTTATATAATGATAATCTTTAGTCATTTTCTCTCTTACTTTTGCAAGTCTATAGATTACTTTCTCGCCTTCCTTTGTTCCTGTTCTATCATACAACTCATCATACCTCTTTAACTTCGCTTTACATACTGCACACTTTGCTTCTTTGCACAAGCGTTTACACTCCATCCAATCTATTCTCCATTTGCTCACAATGTAGTAGGAATCCTCCCCCGTTAGCCAGATGCTAATGTGGGATCCATGCCCGGGTTGCACCACATGGTGGTGGGGGCAGGAATTCGTGCGGTTGGGCTTGGTTGTCAGAAATAACTTACAAACACGAACACATAAAACACAAAATCATAACGCGCCGGTTTAGGTCGGCGTCTTAGGTCCTCCTGTACTGGGCGGCGAGAAGAATCGTATTGGAAAAGAAGGAGGAAATGGCGCAGCTGTTTTGCGAATACCATGCAGGTACTCGTTAAAGTAGCCATGGCCGGACTTCACTTGGGTGAGATGGAAACTCATTTCTCCGTGAGTCCGGTCCATCCATCTGTCCAGCCAACGGTACGCCGATACGGTCTAGATCGCCGCTTGCCTCTACACCTTGAGCATAAATTCTCGGTTCTTGGAAAAATACTATAGAGTATCTGCCTTAACAGGGGACCGGTACAGGAGGAATAATATTGCAATTGAGATGATAAAACCTAATAAAAAAATATTTTTACTTATCAAACTTATATTCCTTTTTAATTCTACTTAATGTTTTAATTTAATTGTACTATAACGTTATTTTAAGTTACTTGAATAATTCTTTTAATTAAAATGTATTTCTTTTGAACTTTACAATATAGAGTTTTATTAAAATTCATATTAAGAATTTTAATTTATATGAATTAATACTGTTCATTTTTGGAATTATATTAATTTATTAGTTAAAAATTAACAAAGTCTATCTAAAAAATACTGAATTTTTTGTTTTGATATTTTATGAAATGTCTGGCTACTATTTATTTAAAATTAACACTTATAGTATTTTTAATTAATTTTGTGTTTACATTAAAACATTCACTCAAATGCTGATAGCTTCATATGAAATATGAATATATTTATAAATATAATAAATAATTGTTGCGTTTGAAATAATAAAGTCAATACATTTATCATATAATACAGTAAACGATAAATTTATTATAGAAAATAATTATAGGTATTAGGCAGACTTTAATACTCTAAATGATATATTGTAAAGTTCATAAACATTAAACATTTTTTACTGTTTAATAAATGAAACATTTCATATAATCTAAAATTAACTACTGAATCTAATTTATATCAAACTATAATTAATCAAATAATTATCATGAAAAACAAAATAATTTTTAGTTTTTTATAGCAACTTTTGATTTATTAAAACACATATTTTTGTAAATATACCTAATCATGCTATAATTTAAAGTGAAGTTAATTACTGTTTGTGCAGTTTGGATAATTTGTTTGCGTAGTTGAAAGAAATATTTTAGGTATTTCAAAATTACTACAATTGTAAAGAAAATTATTAGTAAAATATATCTTAGAATTATTAGTACTTTGATGATTTTTTCCTATATTATCATAATAGTGAGTTCCCATTCTAAATATACGAAAAAAACAATATAACAACATATAGGTGATAAATCAGTGACGGAGCTAAAAACCTTTTTCTGGGGTGATAAAGCAATATTATATTGTTTTATAATGATTTTTTTTACTTTAGATCCATTTTAGACCCAACCTCCCATAGCCAGAGGAGACCATGAGGATCTTTTGTTAATTTTTGATGTAATACATTAAAATGTAAATTATTTATTTTAATAAATGTTTTTTCGTTATAAAACTCCATCCTTTATAGTACAAAGAATGTTAAAAAATTTAAAAGAATTTTATTAATTCTAAAATTGTATGAAAAAAAACCCAGCTCAGGGGGGTCGCGGTACAGTGGTGACGTGGCATAGTTGGATCAAGTATAATGATATCTGACAATGATTAAAATCACTATAAAAAAAAACGCTTTGATACAAATCTTTAGATAGTGTTTAATTTTAAAAAATTGGTGGATTATTCCAAAAGCTACATGATCTGCTAGTTCCTTATTAATATCCTTATAAAGATAAAATATGTCGAATGAAAGAGGGATTGTTAAAAAATATTATTTCTCATAAAAAAAACTGTGTTGATCCATACACTTTTCAATAAGTTATAGTATTATAAAGTTAAAAATTTTAAAAATAAAATCGAAAATTTTTACACGAAAATAGCATTTTTCACCGTGAAGACAAAATAAAGTCCGAAATTTTTTTTTCTATAATAAAGTATATTACATTAGTTTTAATTTCGCTTTCAAAACTCTATTTTGAAGTGGTTGCTGTTCAATTGTTTGGTGAAGTTCAGTAAAACCTTCGTCTAATTTTACGGTAACATATTTTTACATTTTTTTTTTTGTATTTTCTTTTAAATTGTTTATAATTGTTAAAACCATGACAACTTGTATCAACGAAACCACTCTTGAATTTATACATCTGAAAATTTGAATAAGTATGACAGACTTTAAAAACTGTCTCCTGAAGCAAAAAATCGTAGAGCTACAGCAAATCTTTCTTTTACTAGTATTACTTCACGCACATTTGTGTTAGATTTTTGTATTTTTAGTCCTTTTTTATTGAGTAAATATTCAAAATCAGATGCAGACATTCGGCAAAAGTTCTCAAACTTTCCGGATGGTTCGCGCCTTAAATCTGTCATCATATTTGTTGAGCTGTACCTTTCAAATTTATTTATATTAATCGTAGTAAAAATGTTTTGAAGTATTGAAGGAGCATTATGTATTATTCGAGTATTTTCATTATTATGGAAGTCAGAAAAAATTTTAAAAAGAAAAAAATTCTTTATTATTAAAATACATATTATTAAAAAAGTTAACTCTAGTTTATTTTTTTCAAACACTTGTTACTATGTTAAAACATATATTTGTTTTTTTTTTACTTCACTGAAATAACTCTACAAAAATTTAATTTAAGGAGTTTAATTTAACAATATATAAACTTGCTTATTCTGACTGGAGTCTTTAAAAATATATTTTATTACAAAAATAATGAAATATAATTTTTATATACCCAGAAAAGTGTTATTAAACTTTGAGTATTTACTACTAGTATTAATTCGTTTCTTTAAATGACTAAAAATTGTTGATTAAATTAAACTATTGAAAAGTATACTATTGTTTATTATTTCTTATCTATTATTGATATAAAAGTTTTTTTCAACTTAAAAATAAAATCGAAAAATAATAAGTCACAAGCCACTTTTTTGCAAGACAGCAACGAATTAATTATTCATATTATAGTTGAGTATAATTAAAATTCTAAAAATTATACATAAAAAAAGAAAATTTACTTTGGTAGGAAATATTAATAAATTATTTGACTACTTAAAATCGATTAATAAATGTAATTTACTAGTTTTTAACGTAAAATTAATAAAAACAACTTACTTTTGTCTGCCTTTATATAACTATGTCATCCACCATCTTCATTTTTTGTATTTTTTTTTCAATTAATTGTTTGTACTTTAAGTATTCTCCACACATAATTATGTATGAAACATAAATAGCCATTTTATCATTATCACTAGCCATTTTAATTAACTTAAGGTTAATTAGATAAATAAAAGCTAAAAATTATAGTTACAGTTAAAGAACTATTTTAACTAAAAAAATATTAAACTAAAAGGTATCAAAACTAGCAATACTAAAAAATGTATTTTAAATCACTCACTGAAACACTGCAGCGCTAAAAAAGCAAATGATACATGACTTAATATTTTTCAGGTCCCACCCCCAATACAATTATTTGGCATTTGATCCATTGGTAGGAATAATATACTTGGCTTTTATTTATTACTTGTACAAGTGTACAAGTACTGGTATACTTGTCAAGTATACCAGTCATAGGAATGCTCCATTTGTTAATAATTGAATGATTTGGCAAGTATACAATTATTGGTATACTTGGCAAGTACACCAGTCGTGGGAATCCGCCTTTACATTTACCGACAATCTGCGGGAAACTGACAAGTGACCAATAATTGTACAAGTATAGTACTCCGACAACTTGACAAGGATACACAAGTGACAAATATTTGGCAAGTACACCAGTCGTGGGAATCCGGCTTAATACATAAGGGATTACAAATACAGGTAGCTTACTGATTTTTTATGACGATATTGGCAAGCATATAGCATTTAGTATCAATGGTAATAAGACACATTTTTGTGAGTTTATAAACACACTGACTGGCAATACAGAAATTATATCCATTACTAGTGATAATTGACAATAAACACTCCGTGACTGTAACAGCGATGTCATAAAAAACTAAAAAGTGAAAAATAAATATAGTTTAAAAAACTGAAAAACACGCTTTTTAAGTATATCGAACTAAAAAGTTGAAAATAATTTTTAAAATAACCTTAAAACAATAATACACGAAAAATACTAGTATTTTAGTGAAAAAAGCGTGGGTGCTTTATGCCATATTTTTCGTATACAAGGTGGCCCACCACTCACTGACAACTTAAATAACTTTTGATCCAGTTAATATTTTTAGCTGATTTTTTTTTTAAATAATAGTTATACGTTAGGTCTATAGCTATATCTCAATAATTAATTTTTTTACATTTTATTAAAAATATTAATTATTTTTAAATTTTAATTAAAATGTAAAAAAAAAAGTCTAAGATAGCTATTTTGTAGAGTAGAATTTAAAAAAATTTTATTAAAAAAATATCTTTTTAATATTCAATAGTAAATATTCTGTAGCATTTAGAAGTTTGTGAAAATTTGAATTTTCATGTATTATTTTAGGGTATTAAACATTGAAATACGTATTGCGAAAAGGACAGAAGAAAACGCTATCTTTTCAATATACTTTTGAATGAGAGTGATAAGTAATAATTGCCTTATCTAATTTCGTATCATGGTATTAATGCCAAGTTTGTAATGTATACACATTATCATCATATGTATACACAGCAATCATGAAAAGATAGCGTTTTCTTCTGTCCTTTTCTCATTTTCAATTATTAAATTTTATCGATGTAAAATAAATTGATTTTAATAATATTTTCACTGTTTAGAGTGCATCAATGTATACAAAACATGTTATTCATTTTGAAAAATGTTGACAGAATTTATTTTTTAATTATACTCTCAGTTGAGTAAATTAAAAAGAAAACATTATTACTTAAAAATTAATTATAACTACAACTTTTAGCTTCAATGCGAAGCTGAGAAGGTATTAATTTTACTATGATGTGNTATTTTAGCTTCGATGCGAAGCTGAGAAGGTATTAATTTTACCATGATGTGTTTATTTTTTTTTTTGTGTCTGTCACTACTTTTTCTCAGCTCTCACTGGACCGATTTCTTTTAACAATACGTCAAAAGATCACAAATTGTATCTAGTTGAAGACATTACCCTTAAAAATTTAAAAATTTTCCCTCGTTCCCCGAAAATGGGGGAAATATCCAAAAAAATTACAAATTTAAAAATCGGTAAATTTTGTCATTTTTTTCACTTTTTTTTCTTAAAACTTCCATAACTTTTTGAAAAATAAACAAATCAATATAATTTTTTTTTATACTAAAATTTTAGATATTTCCCTTTCATTTGATATCATTTTTTTGAAAATCTAACACTTAACCTGCTCATTGGGGGGGATTTAAAATGGCAACTTTTTTACAAAAACTAACTTTTTCAACTTAATTTTTGAAAATGTTCCGGAAATACTGCGTCCTTTAAACATATATCAAATTAAAGCTTATTTTATGTACTATAAAATGAAAAAAAAAAATTTGTCCCGACACTTTATCTTCTGCATGTAAACGGTTGCCGTAGTTAAAAAAACACTATTTTTGTGTTAAAATTTTCGATTTTCGATTTTTAATTTTCAACTTAAAAATGCTATAACTTTTCGAAAAATGCATGTATCAGCACAATTTTTTTTTTTCTAAATACATTATAAGTACATCTTCCATTTGACATACTTTTTATTAAAATTAGACAATTTCCCCTTATATAGGGGGGGTTCAAACTTTGAAACATTGTATAAAAAATATAACTTTTTCAACTGAACTTTTGAAAATGTTCCGGGAATACTGCGTCCTTTAAACATATATCAAATTAAAGCTTATTTTATGTACTATAAGATGAAAAAAAAAATTTGTCCCGACACCTTATCTTCTATGTGCAAATGGCTGTCGACAATTAAATAAAAATGTAATTTTTACGATAAAAATCACCTTCTATCGGAATGTTTTTTGTACTTAAAACTGCCATAACTTTTTCAAATATTAACTAATCAAAATAATATTTCTTTATATTGAAACCTTAGGTAATTTTCTTTCATTTGATATCATTTTTTTTTGNTATTGAAACCTTAGGTAATTTCCTTTCATTTGATATCATTTTTTTTTGAAAATCTAACACTTATTCTGCTCACAGGGGGGATTTAAAATAGCAACTTATTTACAAAAACTAACTTTTTCAATTTAATTTTTGAATATGTTCCGGAAATACTGCGTCCTTTAAACATATATCAAATTAAAGCTTATTTTATGTACTACTAATTGAAAAAAAAAAAATTTGTCCCGACGACCTATATTGTATGCGTAAATGGCAACCGCATTCAAAAAATATGCAATTTTTTTTTTAAATTCTGGGTTTTGTATTTTATTTTATTTTAAAATATCTTATTAGGGGAATACACTGACTTTCATGAATATTATATAATTTAATTGACATAGAATTAAGTTCATAAGACATACGAAATTAAACTTATTATAATTTTTTTACTTATTTAAAGTCGAAAAAGCTAATAGCCAATTTTATCATGCGACAGAAGCTACGAACAGTTGCTGAATGGGTAACATCTGTGTCTTTCATGCTTAGGGTACGAGGTTCAAATCCGTCTATGGCTTTTAATATTTTGTATTTTTTTTTGAGTTAGAATAAAATTTATATTATAGTTTTCCCCCGTGAGAAGAAATTAATATTCATGTTATATTATTTTACTATGTAGTTTTTTTTTGTTGCTACGATTTATTTTGCCAACCCTCACTAGACCTACTTTTTTCAACGATACGTCAAATAATTCATTTAAATAATAAAAATTGATCACTTGTGGCTAGTTAATTAAGTAAAATTAAAACTATATTAAAAATATTATTAATTTAAAAAAACTAAAAAATATTAAAAANCTTATTTTAAAAATTATTTTTAACTTTTTAGTTCGATGTGCTTTAAAAGCGTGTTTTTTTAAACTATATTTATTTTTCACTTTTTAGTTTTATGTTATGATAGTAGTTAATATCAATATCATGGTTGTGTAGGGATTAACAAAGATGTTAAATAACATGTCACAATGAATGCGTTTATATATGTTTATATATGTTTATATGTTTTATCTTAGATGTACTGCAGTACGATAACACTCCGTGTATTTTTTTTATTCTCGCGCTGTTCGTCAATCCAGTGACACTTTTTATTTGTACTCTTTTTTTATGTTGTATAAAATCATTTTTCATTATTAAAAATTATTAATTATTATAAATTTTAATTGTAGTATTTTGTAATAAATATAAACACCAAAACACTACAGTTGTAACGGGTAACGGGAAATCAGGGTTCGATTCCGGGGAGGGAGTCTGAGAAACGGCTACCACATCCAAAGAAAGCAGCAGGTGCGCAAATTACTCACACACCGAACGTGGAGGTAGTGACGAAAAATGATACGGAAATTATCCTTCGTAATCAGAATGAATACTTTATATCTCTTAATTAAAATAAAGCGTGTTAATATATAAATTTTAATTGTAATTAGAATATATATATACAGGGTGATTTTTTTTATCATAACCCACTCAATTACTTACAGAATAATAATAATTTAAAAATTTTTTTTTATTATTATCTTTAGTTACACATTATTCTTGAATTATTAACTATGTAATACTTTTTAAGTTCATCCCTTATGCCTGGTAAGGGTGTCAACTTTGTTTTTTTAAATGGTAACACATATTTTTAATTTAATAAAATGTTTGAGTTTTTAATTCAATAGTAAATGGCATTTGAATTTTTAATGAAACTTAATTTGTTTATTAGATATAAACATTTGAAGTTTCAAATTTTTGAGTAAATATATAGGTATAATACACAAGGGATTACAAATACAGGTAGCTAATTGATTTTTTATGACATCGATATAAGCAGGTACACAGCATTGTTATTATCAATCGTAGTAAGGCACATTGTTGCGAATTTATAAATACACTAACTGACAATACAGAAAGTATATCTATTGATAGTCATAATTGATAATAAATAATCCGTGACTGTGTCAGCAATGTCATAAAAATCCAATTAGCTACCTGTATTTGTAATCCCTTGTGTATTATACCTATATATTAACTCAAAAATTTTAAACTTTAAATGTTTATATCTAATAAACAAATTAAGCAGACCAATTCAAATCAGAAACAATATATTAAAAGTAATGAAGGATCAACAATATATTATTTTTGTAATAGACTTTTACTGTGAAAAAGTCTATTATTTTCCATTTGAAAAAATTAAAATTCAAAAAATGTTGTTTTTTAGACGTGTGATTAAAGACGCATGCATGCTTACCTCTCGCCACAGATTTTTTAAATTAAATCTATACTATTTGCTTACAAATTCTGATATTTTTAGAAAATTCATGGTAATTATTAAAAAAAAAAAATAGTGCGTATTACGAATATGCGCGGATGTAGTGAAACTTCATTCAGAGTCATTTAACTTATAGAATATAAGATTTATTTGGAATAAAATAAAAAAATACACTTAAAAATTTTATTTCAATTGAAATTAATATAAAATTATTAATTTTCTCATTCTATTGCTATGAAAAATATAATGGACTTATAATAGCTGAAATAACATAGATAAGTTTTTGATTGGACGACATGAATATATCGCGTAAAAATTGCATCTAATGTGGTTTTTTAAAAAATTTTTATGCAGAATCAAAATTATTTGAAATTAAATTACTTCATGCATTTTAAATAAAATTACTTTTATTTTCGAAATACATTAATAAATTATAATATAAAATATATTTTACAGCCGATCGTGATGCTCGATAACATTTTTTTTCAGACCCTCTGTAAAGAAGATTCTCTTCAAAAAAATTATATAAGTAGGAAGAGGTCAGGAACATGGACGAACATTTTTTTATATTTTAGTTATTATACAGGTGTTATTTTTGCAAATTTATTTTTATGCTAATAATACGCATTCAAGCTGTACAATACACATTTATTAAATNATTTATTTTTATGCTAATAATACGCATTCAAGCTGTACAATACACATTTATTAAATAATTAGATAAAGAAATAAGCAACTACATATTATCGGCAACGTAACTAAATTTCATATGACATTTTGATAAATTTTAAAAGAATAAATAAAAAAAATTCTTATTTCATATTTTTTGATGTAGAAATACTGTTTAATATTTGAATTTTAACGTGAACATTTTATGATATTTATAAAAATATCATACTTATGGGACTAATAATAAACGCAATAAAAATTATATTTATTTTCACCCCTCCAATAAACAAAAATATGTTTTAAGCTTTGTCATATAGTCTATTATAAATTAATTAAGGCTAAACAAATAAGACAATTACTTTGTAGAAACGGTGACAAATATCGAACAAATTAATAAAATAAATTATATAAGAATTTATTAGATTATTCTATTTAATGACATATTATTAAAATTCAAAACAAGAAATATAATTATTTTGCATCAATGGGTTGATATCAATCAGATTAAAACGATAGTAATAACGCTTTAATTAAAAGTATTTATTAAATTTATTAAGGCTAAATAAATAAGACAATTAATTTGTAGAAACGGTGACAAATAAAGAACAAATTAGTAAAATAAATAAATTAAGAATTTATTACATTATTATATTTAATTATATATTATTAAAAAACAAAACAAAATAATCTTGTATTATAGACCTCTGACTGACTTTTTAATCTCAGTATAAATAAATGAATGCAACAATATAATTGAAATTAAATTCGAGAGTTATGATCCCATTTACACTGAATGTCTTCAAATTTCAAAGATCTAATGTCTTTATTTTAGGTACATTCTTTATTGTATGCCAGAAACTCAATTTCAAAAAAGTTTCTAATACTGATATTTTTATTATATAAAGACAGTATTTAATACTTGCGTTTATTTCGCTTTTATGTTTTCCTCTTTCAACTATACCGTTGTACCATTCAATTGCATTGGATGAATTTGGCTGTATTGGTCTACAATTATTATTCATATAATCTCGAACATTATTATATAATTCATCGAGTTTTTCGTCTATAAAATTGTCATTTTTGTTGTTTGATGAAGCTAAATAATGTACTATGATAACGAATTCATCAATATTATTTTTAAGTTCCATATCAGTGTAATTTGAAAAAGAAGAAAATGCAGCCGGCCAATCTTCAATGAAATTTGTGAAAGAAGCAAATTCCATTATTAGTTCTTTTTTACATTTTTCTTTTTCTGCTGTATTTTTTTTACATTCTCTCCATAATACTCTTAAAAAATCTGTATATCCTTCTAATTTTTTAGAGATATTACAGCTCAATAACAAATAAAACTGTCTGGCTTTATCGTTCTTATTCTCAGATGTAACAAAATCTTTTGTTCCAAATCCGTCAAACAATTGGTCCATGGTAATTTCTCCATTATTTCCGTCATAAATATGTAAACCGTCTCTAAATTCTTTCCAATGTGAGAATTTTAAAAAGTTTTCTAAATTACAAACTTTATAATTAAAATTTAACAATGAGGCACTCTTTTTTGAATGCAGAAAATCAAGTTTCAACAACATAGATAAAGTTAATATTTTTGTTTGATCAAGATGAGGTTTGACTATCAAAAATATTTCGCTGATGGGTCTATTTTCAATTTGCCTGTGGTACTGTTCGATTATCATCGAAGGAGTTGGCTGTTTTGGTCTACAGTTACCATTCATAAAATCTCTAACATTATTATCTAACTCATCCAGTTTTTCATCTAAAACTTTGTCACTATGTTTATATGATGAAGCTAAATAATACACTATGTCTACATAAGAATTAATGTTATTTTTAAGTTCCTTTTCAGTGTAATTTGAAAAATAAGAAAATGCAGCCGGCCAATCTGCAATGAAGTTTGTGTAAGCAATAAATTCTCTTATTATATAATGCTTACAACTTCTTTTTTTGTCGGGATGTTTTTTACATTCTGTCCATAATATTTTTACATAGTCTGTATATTCTCTTAGTGTCTTAGAAAGATTGCAGCTTAAAAACAAATAAAACTGTCTCGCTTTATTGTTCACATTTTTAGATGTAACAAAATCACTTCTAATAATTCCATTAAGCAATTGGTCCAAGGTGATTTCTCCATGACTTCCATCAATAATATGTAAATTTTTTCTAAATTTTAGCCAATTAGGGTTTTTTAAAAATAAGTTTAACTTAGAAACTTTATCTAAGGAGTTTACAAAGTCAAAATTGAGAATAATGCAAATCAAACCAAATGAAAATAAAAAATTATTATACATATTCAAATATTAAATTTTATCGATGTGAAATAAAAATTACGTTAATAATATTTTCAGTTAATATTGCTTTAATATATACAAAATATGTTATTTAAATAAAACAACGTTGACATAAATTATTTTTAAATTATATTTTTCTGTTAAGTAAATTTTAAATGTGATGTTTTATTACTTATGACCTTAATTTAGTTTTAATATTTTTCAAATAATTTCATTAAATTATTGTAGTTCTATTATTATTTAACACTTTGTACTTAATAAAAAAGAAAAATTCATAAATTTAGTGTTATATATAGTCTTAAATATAAGTTTAATTAAGTATATTAGAGTACATCAAATTATCGTAGACAGACAACTGCTTGATATAATATATTTTCTGTAACTTCAACCTAGAGGTGTCTATAATATTATTTTTAGTAATGCGATCGTAAGAGTGTTTAATCAAATTGTTAGATTTTACAGGAGCCCCTCAATGGTTGGTTTTTCCCATTAGCGTGATCATACACCACACAAACCAACATTATTTTTTTTGTGCGTCTGTCATTACTTTTTCTCATCTCTGACTGGACCGATTTTTCTCAATGAGACATCAAAAGATCACAAATGGTATCTAGTTGAAAACATTACCTTCAAAATTGAAAATTTTTCCTTTGTTCTCCGTAAAAAGTGGAAATACCCTTAAATATTACAATTTTTAAAATCTGTAAATTTCGACATTTTTTTTTTAAAATTGCTAAAAACTTTAAGTTTTTTAAAGTTTTTCTAAAAACTTATCGAAAAATGAACAAATAAAATTTTTTTTTATATTGAAACCCTAAGTAATTCCCTTTAATTTGATAAATATTTTATTCATATTTTTGAAAATCTAACACTTTACCTGCCCATAAGAAGGGATTCAAAATAGCAACTTTTTTTACAAAACTTAACTTTTTCAACTCAACTTTTGAAAATGTTCCGGAAAAACAGCGTCCTTTAAACATATGTCAAATTAAAGCTTATGTTACGTACAATAAATTTAAAAAAAAATTGTCCCAAAGACTTGTCACTACGATTTGTGATCTTTTGACGATTCGTGGAAAGAAATCGGTCCAATGTGAGCTGAGAAATAGTGGCAATAGACACAAAAAAAAAAATTTTTAAAAAAACACATTATGGTAAAATTAATACCTTCTCAGCTTCGCATCGAAGCTAAAACTTATCTTCTACATGCAAATGGCTGCCTTAGTTTAAAAAAATGCTATTTTCGTGTTAAAATTTTCAATTTTCAACTTTAAATTGCTATAACTTTTCAAAATATGTATGTATCAACACAAATTTTTCTTCCTATATACATTATGTATAACTTTCATCCGAAATATTTTTTTTTTTAAATCGGGAAATTTTCTCTTATACAGGAGGCGTTCAAAACTTGAAACATACGTATATAAAGTAGAATTTAACAATTTTATATAAATTTTATGTCTTACAAAATATTACTACGAATAGCTCATAAAATGTATTTGCTCATGTTTCTTTTTTAACTCAAATTTACAATTCCACCCTAGTATGTCTTCATTTTTTCAATTCAAGAATAACAGGTAATAGTAAAAAATTTTTCCAAATTTAATCGAATTGTAATAGAATAACATAATAAGATAACATTGGTGGATACTTCTTTTAATTGTTTACTTTGTGATAAAGTTTGTAAACATTGCGCATTACTTTACAAATTAATATGAAGAACTAAATTTACTTGTAATTTGTCTGTTTTTTTACGTTCTTTACATAAATTTGTTAAATACTGAGAGATGAAGACTTCGGCCACGCAACGGATTGTGGAGTCGCCACCCTCATGGCTTCCTTTCAAGAGGAAAGTCGGGTCGCCAACCACTTAGGCGAAGGTCTTGATCATAATAAAGAAACAACATCCGGACCATAAGTTGATTAAAAAAAAAAAAAAAAGTAAACCAATTAAATTAAATGAAATAATTTACAATACGATGAAACAAAGTGGATCGTCGAATAAAAAATTNCACATATATATATATATATATATATACGGTGGTTCAAAGGGAAGAGAGAGTCAATTTTTGTTACACACCGATGACGACGACGATTACGTTTGGGAGAGGGTATCGGCTTAACAATTTACAAAATATAAAAAAGATAAAAGTATGATCAATATTAAAATTATACAGGTATTGACAGTGGTGGCCAGTGTATGTGTCATATAGGAACGATTATTAAAGTGATAAGGAATATTGTGTGTATAGCGTTCACCTTGACAGCAACAGTACAGATTAGACGGCCGGATATAACGTACGCACATTCATTAGCAAAGCATAACAGTAAATTTATCTATACCATAAAAATTCATATTTTGTCACGTTACAATACCAAAAGTTACGTGTCATTCTGATTCTATTGAGTTTTTATCACAAATAACACCTGTTATCATATTTGAAGTAACCTATTTCACTACTATTAGAAACGACGAGTTTATAATCGTTGTACATTCTTCCCACATAAAAATGTATGTAATCAATCTGTTTCTTAATAAAATTTTAGAGCATTGATGATCTTGAAATTTACTAAACAGTTTTTGTGCCTTTTTATATTAAATATAACCCATCTATATACATAAAAAGTACCACGACGTTTTACATTTATCTATTTATTACTCGATTGCGTTAGTAATACAGACTATTTTAGATGTTTTGTGATAAATAAAAAAAATATAATTGTTATTACATTATGTTCTTATCAACGCATTTTTTATACCTATTTCTCGCAATAGTTTAAAAGATTAATATGAATAATATATATTTAATTTAATGACTAATAGACAATAATTTATAGACTACTGAATGAGTGGTGCATTAGGGAGACCGTAAGCTACGTTGGTAGATTTTTTTTAAATAATATTTACGAGTGCTACCCTCTAGAATTGTTCGAATACCTGAAAAAAATAATTTGAGGTAAAATTGGTGATTATTGGTCAACTCTAAGGCGTGCCTCAAGAGGGTTAAAAATGATAATCTAAGGATAGTACTTTATTTTTTTTTGTCATCTTAAAAACATTAATTTCACGAAAAGTTCAGAAAGACTTTTTTCTAGATATAATGTTTTTCTATAAAAAAGGTGTCTACAAAAATAGTGAATAAATTTCAAAAGTCTACAAAAATTTTTATTTAGCCTCAAAAAATAAATTTGCAAATGTTTATTTTTACTGTTGAAACTATTTATTTAATTTATTTTATAAACCGTCAACCACAGAAAAAAAATGGAACTAAATAATTATTTTAAGAATATTTGAAGAGTGAATGTGTCAAACGTTCTATGTGCCAAAAACATATTTGTTCAGAAAACACAAAAAACATTGGTAACATGGGCATGTCTCACATATCGAACACCATCTATGAATGCAATTTTGTACAAGTAAAAAATTTAATTGACATTTAAAACACATACAAGATTGTGGCCTTTGGCACATAGAACATAAATCAGAAATAAAACAATTTTTCACTTTTTTGGCACATAGAACGTTTGACATATTCAATCTTCATATAATCAAAATTAAAAATTTTTTAAAAAAACATTTGAGTCAAAAATTGTTTTTTTAATGTTTTTGAATTTCAATGAATTCTTAATGTATTATTGGTTATTCAAAGACTAAAAATATTAATTCTCCCCAAAAAATGTTTTAGTGTATTTGAAATTGAAAAATTCTCTATCAAACAATTTCTATATATTGCCATAAATTTAATTTAATTTGACAGTCAAATATAAATTGTGAACTTCTACATAGAAGCGTTTGTAAACTCGAAACATAAAATTTGATAATTGGTTAATATTTATTCGAATTGGACTATATTCTCACGTAATTTGATCGAATTATCTGAAGTTAAATACACAAATTTGAAAGTGACCAATTATTTACTTGTTGGTTAATTCCATTTTACAATAATTTAAAGTATAATAAAAACAAGTTAAAAAGAATATTCAAGTCTTTAGTGAATATTCCCAAGAAAATTACCTATTACATTCTTGAAAAAGATTATTACACTAATTTTACATCACTAGAAAGGGGTATTTTTATGTATATAACAAATAACAAAAACTTAATTAAAACTATTTAATATTTTTGGTTAATAGCATATTAAAATGTTTTTAAAATTGTTTTTATTGTTTAAAATATATAAGTATATTATATAAATATAATAAGTAATATAATAATAAAATAGTGAAAGTTTGTTCATTTTTAAGTCCACCCCATGGATATTTACAATAAAAATATAAAATCTATACTTAAATTGACACCTATGATACTAACCTTCAAAAAATAACAAAAAAAAAATTGTAGTAATTCAAAATATAATAAATAAATAGGATGAGGATGTAAAAATATTATTGTTATATGATAATGGCTAGATTCGGTAGAGCACATATAATTTATTATCATCACTACATATAATTTATTATTCTATTTTATCGGGGTCATGATTCGAGGGTTCAAAAATAGTAAGATTATTAATATAAATTACAGTATAAAATTATTCTGTTGATATGTTAAATTGTAAGAATACAGTTTTATGTATGTTAAATAATCCTGAGCTGCATGTGCGTTAACACAGCCTTGCTCC
Source organism: Daktulosphaira vitifoliae (assembly GCF_025091365.1). Lineage (NCBI taxonomy): Eukaryota > Metazoa > Arthropoda > Insecta > Hemiptera > Phylloxeridae > Daktulosphaira > Daktulosphaira vitifoliae. The sequence continues at coordinate 12,928,796 of NW_026099575.1, read as the reverse complement.
AGGAACTTCTTCCTCGATCCAGCAGCACGGTCGCCTTGCTCCAAGAATGTATAACTGGAGTAACGCCGGCAACAGCACTGTCGTCTCGCTCTGAGGATGTCTTTGCTTGGAGTAGCGCCTACAGCAGCACGAACGCTTCGCCCTCAAGACTTTTAAAATTTGTGTACCCGCATATTCTTACAATATAATAGAGTTAATATCAATGTTAAATTAATGATTTTGACTATTCATAAAACTTTATTAATTAATAACGATTAATATTCTTTTAGTCATTAAAATGTGTTTATAAGGGTTAATAAAATTGATCCACCTTTCGTTGTCTTTCTTAAAAATAAATTGTAATCAGATAGAATTAATTTGAACACCGAAATAAGATTTGTAAGTGTCAGGAAGCGTACGGCAGTCGAGATTGTTCTTCACTCATTTTCCACCGCGTTAAGCTAAATAGCTAAGTGACTAGCTAACTCCACTACTATGTACCATGCTGTTCTACGCTATGCTAGTTTACCCAGTAACTACTGCACTACTGTGCTGGTGCACTAAAAAGGAGAGAATAGAAGAAGAGAGAGTATGGTACCTTAGCCTTTTTACTTTATGTAATTGATAGTCCCCCATCTCTTATTATTTTAGTAATCTCGAATGCCGTACTGCTCTTTTAGACTGTTTTATTACTATCGTTTTATAATTTATGACGGTAAAACAATAATCATGACTTAGATAACTGTTACATGGTAATATGTATAATTAAATTACAAAGCATTTATATGATATCAGTTTGGCACACTTATAATTTACATACAAATATTTTAAGAATTATTTAAAAATAATATGCGTGGTTATTACAACAAATATCAAACTTTTTAAACTAATATAAGTATGTAATAAACCAAAAAGAAAAATAACACTAAAAGGTGGTTGCAATGGGGGGAAAATGGTATGATATAACCAATAATAGGATGTAGGTTTGAGTTGTCGTAACACAGGAAAGAAAATGGTGTAAGATAAATGTGTGGTGAAAGTGTGTAACTATGTGTACGAAGATGAATATGAGGAGGTGGTGCCTGCTGTCTAGGTATTCACGTGCGTGTTGTCGTACAGCAGTCACCGTGCTCGGCTGACACTCCGGGTTAGCTGTGGGTGTCGAAAGGCTGTTGTTATAGGAAGGGAGAATAAGAGTAACACCTAGGTACGAGGTGCAGACGAAGTGCAAGACACAAGTACTCTGAAATGTCGAAGAAAAGAGTATATAGGTTAGAAAAGGAATAAACAAAGACTTTACTTTAAACAGTAAGCCGGACAGCGACAACCGAGTACTGAGACTGATGAATGACACAAGGCACTGGAGTCGACTGACCACGATGGTCAGGTCTATTGGGTTTTTATAATAATTATACTTATTGCCGATTTGGCAATAAATATTATTTGTTAATTCATCAGTCTCAGGCAGCGGATGTGCTGTCTGTATTTTATTAAAATAATTCTCACGATTATGAAAACGTGACACCATCACAGAGTGAAATGAATAATGAAGGGCAAAAATGGTGGTGATGTGGATTTTAATATGAAGTTGTGAATGCTTATATTATACCAAAACAAAATTTAAGGGCTGATTCTTAGTCAGAGTAAAGATATAATATAGCATATATATGGCCGAATAATAAAAAATTAAACAAGATAATTAATGGTGAAATAACACATGTTTAAATGTGGCAAAATATGTAAGGGTGCAAAAAATATAATGATGTGAATAAAGAACAATTTTAGAGGGATGAATAAACGGAGTTTAAATACATGAGGGTAATGGTCAAATAAATAAAAATGTACACAAACGTTGTGACAAAAATAGTAAACTGATCTCAGGGTTGAATAAATATTGAATAAATTAAGCAATTATCCTACAAAACTTTATTACCTATCTTAATGGTTTATTATGCAATAGAATGTTTATAATTTGAAAACGGAAATTTAAATTTGTACTTGCCTCGTATCCCACGTAATATAATGCTTATTTCAAACAATCCAATGTTAATTATGAGTTCACACTGTGCCTCGCACGCTACACACTACACGTTATACAGTTAATACGACCGCTCAAAAGAAAAAAAATCGTTTAATTATAAATAACATGAACCCGTTACACAAAATATATGACTGTATTATTATATGTAAGAGATTCTACACATTTTATGTTTTTTTTATAATTATAATTAAATAATGTATCCTTAGTTGACTTTGTAGAATGAGTATATTTTTTATGAGATTGTAGTTCATTGAGATATTGACACTAATATTTTTCTAAATATTCCTTTGGTCTGGCAAAAACAAGATTCAAAAAATATTAATATCTATGTAAAATATTTGTCAAGGCGGAATTGTGGTGGCCCAATGTGTCCCGGCGGTATCGCCTTGAAAGGATGCGGCACAATAATTACCAGGACAAAAATTAAATACTAAAAAAATATATTCGTAAGTTTCTTTGTGCTGTCTGCCGGCGCGAAGCCCATTAGAACAAAGACATTAAGTTCAATGACTAGCTACCCAATAAGTATAGAGTTGCAATACAGTTTAAATCTGAAATAATTATAACCTTTAAGACATAATAAATATTTACCAATAAATGAAAAATTAGAGTTGATTCGGGTTTAATAAAAAAAAAAAATAATAACTTTTAAAAGAAATGTTTGAGGTTTAAAATATTAATTGACATTTATTTCCATAATAAAATAAACAATAAAACATAATTATTTAATGAACAAATAAATTAAAAATAAAATATTCACCAAAACAAAATTCACTTTAAAATTATTCTAAGTTCCATTTAATTTGAGAAAATATTCTAAGTCCAAAAAAATTTAAAAAATCGATAAAGTCCCGGAGAGTGAAATCTTGAGTAGAGTGTCGTAGATTTTGTGTATTTTAAAATCGCCGAAAGAACCGATTTTAATAGGAAAAAATGGGATTTTATAGTAGACGAAGGTCGTGTAGCGATCCCTAGTGTGATCTTAGAAACTGTAGATCTTAATTAATAGTTAAATGTGATTGGCTAGACCTAAATGTGAACCCACACATAGGTGTTACTTTTAATCTGTACAATAATCTAATTTATAAATTTATAATTTTAAATAAGGGAACCCTGTTTTGGTGATCTTGTGAATTCATAATATATGACATACATATATTGTACATATATATATGTACAAAAGATAACATAATATAATATTTTAATATTTTAAGTGATAATATAATTTTAAAATTAATTAAAAATTATGTTTATATCTACCCCCCCCCCAAATAACAAAACAATAAAAAAATTTAAGATGTTGTTACGTTTTTAAAGTGGACTGTATAAAACCGTTCGAAATTACTTTTAATTATCTAATTAATAAAAAACGATATAAACTTAAACCTTTAACTTAGTTTATTACTTTACTTTATATACACATGTTTGGCGTGCACGTCGTGCCGTCCTTTTCGTTGACGAGACATCGTTCGACTATTTATTATAAAAACGAAAAACCGGTACGCACCGGATAAACGCGCTCATCACTATACTACATATAAATAAAAAAAACAAAACTATGGATCGAACAGATGTTTTGACTTTTAGTTGATGATATATAGCAAATAGTATAATTAAATGTATTAGTAAAAGTTATTAAAACAAAACAAAAAAAAATATTTCAGAGAAAATGTGTCAAAAAATAAAAAAATTAATTAAACAAATAATATAAAAATTGTAAATAATATTCTGTGTAATTTATCAAGTGAAAATTTGTGCTGTCAATAGTTATTAAAAATCAAACAATTATAATACAATCATTAGAGCTAGATTGATATCCAATCAGATTTATACGATTTGAGTTTTTTAATTTCAGAGGTATAAGATCAGTGGACTTGTATTACGAACCTTTGACAAACGTTCTCTCCTATGTTTAGAATAAATGAATGCAACTAAAATATTATTTGAGAGGTATGGTAGAAATTAAATGGGTCAAAACTTGGTCAAATATGGTTAACTTTAGCATACCTTAACAAAATAAGCATTTTTTTACACTGTATTAAAAAAGTTATAACCAAAATGATGACAAAAAAAAAATGATAAAAATAATCGTGAACAAATATCAACATCAAGCAAACGAAATTTTTAATTTATCAGTTTAATATCGACTTGAATATTAGTGGTAAACATCAAATTATAGGATATCAGAAAAAAATGATATCGGACCAACTCTTAAAACTATACTTAATACTATAATAATTAATAATTAGCTTTAAATTAATTACAATAAATTTAACCAGAAAAACCTTTTGGTTTAGACCAGAAACCTAGTTTCCAAAACATTTCCATTAATTTTAATTTTTCTTCAGTAAGACAACCCTTTATTTGCCTCATTATTTTTTTTGGTGACATTTCATTATCAACACACTTGTTGTACCATTTGATTGTATTTGATAAAATTGGATGTATTGGTCTGCAATTATTACTCATAAAATCACGAACATTAGAATATAATTCATTCATTTTTTTATCTATATTTTTATCTATATTTTTATCTTCCGGACCAAATAGTGGTATATTATATGAAGCTAAATTATCCACAATGTGTATATAAGATTTGAGATTGTTTTTAAATTTCAATTTAGTATGATCTTTAAACAAATAAAATTCACTCGGCCAATCAACAATAAAGTTTGTGAAATCTTTAAATTCGCTTATTACAAATTCCTTTTTTAATTTTCTTTCATTGTAATCAAGTTTTTTATATTCTGTCCAATTACAACTTAGTAAGTCTGTATATGTTAATAGTCTCATAGAGAGATTGCAACTCAACAGCAAATAAAAATGTCTCGCTTTTTCGTTCAAATTTTCGGATGTAATAAAATTACTTGTTCCAAATCCATCAAACAATTGGTCCATGGTAATTTCTTTGCTCTTTCCATCAATAATATGCAAACCATTTTTTAGTTTTATCCATTGAGGGTAAAATAATAATCTTTTAAAACTATTCATATCCATGCAATTTACAAAATCAAAATTGAATGTAATGCAAAAAATACTAAACGAAAATAAATATTTATTATACATTTTCAAATAACAAAATTAATTAATCAAAATAAAATTGATAGTATTTTTACATTCTAGAGTGTTTGAATTTATAAAAAATATGTTATTTATATAAAAAGTTTTGGCACAATTAATTTTTATAAATTCTATTTTTCTGTTAAGTAAATTTAAATGATTTATTACTTTTAACTTAATTATAGCTTTAAATTTTGTTATAATAACCTCAATAAATTATTATGGTATCCTACTTTATAGTTAAATAATGAATATAATAATATTTTCGGAAATTAGATTTATATATATATATATAGCTATTAATATCATTATTTTAAGTAAAATAAATATTTTATAGTAATTTTTTATTTTAAACTGATACTAGTAATTATTTTTATAGGTATTATTTACCACCACAATACTAAAATTACTTCTTTCTAGTTTTGGAATTTTGATGCTTATATAAGCATTTAATAATATTTAATTTGATGTATGTTAGTTTCGATGCAAATCTGAGAAGGTATTGATTTTACCATGATGTGTATATTTATTTTTTTTTGTTTGATTTTTCTCAACGATACGTTGAAAAATTTTCCTTGTTCTCCATAAATGATGAAAATTCGCTAAAAATTACAATTTTTAAAATCATTAATTATTTTTTCTAAAAATTACTATAACTTATTGAAAATTGAACAAATCAAAATTATTATTATTTATAATGAATCCTTATATATTTTCCTTTCATTTGATATTATTTTTTTGGAAATCTAACACTTAACATGCTCACAGGGGGGATTCAACATAGAAACTGTTTTACAAAAGTGGGACTGATTTCTTTCAACGATACGTCAAATGATCACAAATCGTATCTAGTTTTGTGCTATAAAATAAAAAAAAAAATTGACAACTTATCTTCTATACGCAAATAGCTGCCTTAGTTTAAAACATGCTATATTTGTGTTAAAATCTTCGATCTTATATTTTGAACTTAAAATTGCTATAACTTTTGAAAATGTGTGGAACAACACAAATTTTAGCTTCGATGCGAAACTGAGAAGGTATTGGTTTTACTAAGATGTGTTTTTTTTTTTTTTTGGGTCTGTTACCACTTTTTCTCAGCTCTCACCGAACCGATTTCTTTCAATGACACGTCAAAAGATCACAAATCGTATCTAGTCAAAGAAATTACCCTCAAAAATTGAAAAAAAATCCCTCGTTCCCCGTAAATGGGGGAAACCTCAAAAAAATTACAAATTTAAAAATCGCTAATTTTTGAAATTTTTTAAATTTTTTTTCTTAAAACTGCCATAACTTTTTCAAAAATGAACATATCAATATAATTCTTTTTTATATAGATGCATAATATCATTACCTTTCATTTGGTATATTTTTTTCATTTTAAATTGACAACTTTTTCAACTTAACTTTTGAAAATATTCAGGAAGGTCTTACACTTTTATATATATATTAAATTAAAGCTAATGTAAGGTACTTTATTATACAAAAAAAAAATTCGGACTTTATTTTGTCTTCACGGTGAAAATAGCTACCGAATGCTATTATTGTGTGAAAATTCTCGATTTTATTTTTTACATTTTTAACTTTATAATGATATAACTTATTGAAAAGTGTATGGATCAACATAATTNTAAAAATTTAAAGGGCTTGATACAATACTTATTAATAAAAAAATTTTTTTTACTTATAACAAAGTTATAAGTTTTATACATTGGACTAAAAGGAACTTTCATCAGAAACAAAAATATACTTTTTAAATCAACTTTTCACGGTGATTTCAAATGTGCAATTAGACTTTTTCTATCACTTCTAAGTTTTAGTATTAATAATATTATTGAAAAATAAGTATTTACATATAAAAAAATAATTAAGAAAAAAATTGTTTTAAATTAATACTGATTTTGAATATGAATATGTTAAAAATAAGGAAAATGATATATTTAATCTATTTTTTTAATCTTTTAAAGTTGATTTTTGTGAAAGTTTATAATAAAAAAAAAAGGTAGCACAGTGGGGTCGAAGCACAGTGTGNAAAAACGGTAGCACAGTGGGGTCGAGGCACAGTGTGGACGAGGCATAGATGGGACAAGTATAGATGATATCTGACAGTGATTAAAATCACTATCATAAGAAACGCTTCGATGCAAATCTGTAGATAGTGTTTTCTTTAGAGAAATTGGTGAAATATTTTAAAAGCAACATGAACTCTTATTTCTTTAATTATATCCTGATTAGTAGTTCTTTGATTTTAAAATATAATATATGAATAAATACTAATTATAGTTTTTAAATTTAGTATGAAATTGTGAGGCCAGCTATGATGTATGGTTCATAGTGTTGTTCGGTTGATAAGAAAGTAGAGCAGAGAATAAGTGTAGCAGAGATGAGAATGCTTAGTTAGATGAGTGGAGTGACTAGAGAAGATAGGATAAGGAAATAACTAGAGAAATACAAGGAAAGGTGCATTGGTGCATGTTTTTTGCTGACAAGAATGTAAGACACAGGATTAAGTGTGGGTGGTTGAAGTGGAGAGAAGCGTCTGGTATGTTATGTGATAAAAAAATTACAGTGAGGCTGAAAGGTAAATTCTACAAGACTGTAATAAGGTCAGCTATAATGTATGGTTTAGAGTGTTGGGTGGTTAGTAAAAAAGTAGAGTAGAAAATGAGTGTAGCAGAGATGAGAATGCTTAGATGGATTAGTGGAGTGACTAGAGAAGATAGGATAAGGAACGAGCATATAAGAGGGAGTATAGGTGTTGTGTCAATTGTGGATAAGATGACAGAAAATAGACTTAGATTGTTTAGTCATGGTATGAGGAAAGAAGAATCGAAAGCTGTAAGAACAGTTATAGAAATGAATGTTGAAGGAAGAAGAGATAGAGGAAGACCAAAAAAGAGATGGAGGGATGCTATTGAATGCGATTTGAGGACAGCTGATGTGAGCGTAGAAGATGTGGGAGATCGTGTCAAGTGGAATCTTAGGATAAGGGTGGCCGACCCCATGTAGTTGGGATTAAGGCAAAGAAAAAGAAAAATATTACCAGATATTCCGGTGGCAATTGACATAATATGATTGTTGTTTCGGAATGTACAATTTAGCGTTTAGTTGGGTTTAAACAATATAGTGTCAAATCAATTACCTACTCTATCGGTTGTATCTTAATATACACTATACTTTAATGATACAATAAATAAATAAACTCACACATACACACATATGCATTTATAACATTGTGTCTAATGTATAACATGATAAAAAGCAACCGTAAAATGAAAAAAATGGAATATAAATTTTAGTACTCATATTAAATGTAATGTAACTCGAAAAATATTTGTTTAAATGAAAAAATATAAGATAATTTTTTTGTTTATAATTGTCTTTTAAACAATTTTTGTACGAAACTTTTTTTTGTAAGTTAAATATTTTTTGAAAAATTTAAAAAACCTCATATTTTTGAACTTTTGCGAAGCTGTAAAAAAAAAGCTCAATTCCAATCACTGAGGACTATTAGTATGTTATTATACATATTTTAATTCAACTTTTAAAAAAACAAAATTTGGTTGGGAATTTTTTCCGCAATTTTTCCTTTGTTGACTGGCCTAGATGTCAATTTTAAACTTGTAATTGAGTTAAAAGTTATGGTAATATATTCAATTTTTTTTACTTTAAACTTTCATAAATCTTTATCAAAAATTTTTCATCAACTTTAAAAAACCAAAAAAAATAGGTTAAAATTTAAAATTTGGACTGATTATTTTTAACATATTAAAAATCAAATCAATAATAATTTGAAAACAATTTTTTTTTTCTTTTAATTA
>NW_026099575.1:12918724-12919798 GCF_025091365.1 Daktulosphaira vitifoliae | reverse complement strand
AGTTCGAAATTTTAAAAGCGTGTTTTTTTTAACCATATTTATTTATATATTCTTATATTATTAACATATTTTATTTTAATAATATAAGTGATAACGTAATATTACATGACATTGAGAAATCATGTGCAATTAGCAAGATTAATAGTTTTCAATAATCACTTGGATTATTTTCCATCATTGGCTATTATCAGTTTTATAATTATTGTTAAAATGTTTACAATAATTATATGTTATCAAATTCATTCTACATCCATTCATAGAGTGTACTCGCCTTATTCCTTCTCCTCGACATAGCCTGACTTAAGACAAAATAAAACAACAAAGGAAGANCTTCTCCTCGACATAGCCTGACTTAAGACAAAATAAAACAACAAAGGAAGAAGAGATAGAGGAAGACCAAAAAAGAGATGGAGGGATGCTATTGAATGTGATATGAGAACAGCTGGTGTGGGAGAACATGTCAAGTGGAAGTTTGGGATAAGGGTGACCTACCCCAAGTAATTGGGATTAAGGCGAGGAAGAAGAAGAAGAAGATAATTATTATATTGCAGTTGGTGGAATCGAGAAGTTGAGGTAGATTCGTAGCAGGTCAGATCGTGTCATAATTATAATTCTGATATTTGTGTTATAATTCTAAGAGCATTTTAAAAATTTTAGTAAAAATTAGTGTGTTAGTCAATAGTTTTATAGGTTGTTGTTCGTCTAATAATGTAGAAATAATTACAAGTATTCGTTTTTCATTAAAAAAAATAGTTTATATTAAAAATACAAAACGATATGAGTTATTGCTTCTGAAAATATGTACATCTAATTTCATTAAATTATATCGGATATTATTTTTTCATTATTTAACGAAGAAGTAGGCAACAATGTTATTTGCCATACTAATTTATTGAGATTATATTAAAAAAAATATTTGTTAACTTTCTTTAGCTTTAATACGTAACTAAGAATTAAAAAAAAACCCAGCACAGTGGGGTGGCGGCACAGTGAAGTCGTGACATAGTTGGGTCCAGTATAGATGATATCTGACAGTGATTAAAATCACTATCATAAAAAACGCTTCGATGCAAA
>NW_026099575.1:12916908-12918624 GCF_025091365.1 Daktulosphaira vitifoliae | reverse complement strand
TTATAATTCAATAGTTTTTATTAATACACAAGTCCAGTTGCATAAAATGTTTAAAAGAAATTTGATTATAATAAATTGCTATTAAATTTGGATAAAATATAATATTTAATTTTAAATTTTATGGCTTATATCACTACCATAACTAAAACAACTCAAGATAGATGTCATCTTCATAAATTAATTATTTAAACCCTTGGTTATAAATAAAATATTCTGGGNAATTATTTAAACCCTTGGTTATAAATAAAATATTCTGGGTAATAAATTTAATTAATTCAAATATAAAATCTGATTTCTTGATTAAACTCAAACCTCAGTACACCAATATTCATTAAGTAAAAACCTCTATTTATGGCGTTAATTTAAAACAATATTGTATTTAATCTAATACTCAATTTTGATTCATTAAATGGACTAGCACCACAATTAATTATATTTCATTAATTGTACTTGAGCATAACCTAACAAATTATTATGAAAAATATAACAAACATCACCACAGTATAATTAATTATTCAACTATAATGATTTTTCACATTACAACTACCAATACAATCAATACTAACAATAACAATAGCTTTGCATAATTTAAATAAAAAGTTATATCATTTGTATCCAGTAATGGTTATTATATATATTAGGGGTGTTTAAATTATTAATGATTTCATATACCTCTCTAGCATAAATTTACTAGGCAACAATTCAAATCACTTTTTAAAGTAATTAATATTTTTGATGAAAAACAAAGTGTTCACATAGAAATGTTATTTTCTGAATAGCTAAATTTATTTAGAAAAAATTATTAAGAGTTTTTATTTAAATTTGAATTATTTAGGGTAAATCATTAAGTATTTGCCCTAAATTTCAAATTAGGAGTAGATTATTCATAAATAATAGTACCTCTATTTTTAAATTAAATAATATCTTTACAAGTATTTCCAAAATTGAGTTTTTTCTTTTGCTGACAAGATCAATATTATGTTTTTAATTAAAAAAAAAATAGTCATTTTAAGGATAATATTTTGTTAATTAAAAAAAATAAATTCAAACCCATAGCTTAATACTATTATATGGACAAGAAACTAAAACAAGTAAATTAATAAGTTTTAAAATCTTCTCATCATAAGATGAAAATAACATACACTTAAGAATAATTTGTTTAAATTTGACTTCATATAACAAAGATTATTTAAAATAATAACCTATATTAGATTAAGAATAAACAATATTAATTTAAAGAAAAAATTATTTTATCCTTAAAATATATACGTACAAAAAGCAATATATCTAGGAGATCCCATTAGTCCTCATCAAAATTGTTTAAAAGTAAATATTTATCTAAAATGAAACAAAAATAAAATGAATTTGTCATTTTGAATAACTATTTTACTACCTGATCATTTTTTAATTATTATTGTGTCAAATTAAAAAAATCTAAAAAAAAAAGTAAGCCCTTCTTTAAAACAAAAATATTTAATTGGATATGCCACTATTAAGGATTAAAAAAACATATGTAATATGGTTATTAAAAAAATCCAGCACAGGGGGGTCGCGGCACAGTGGTGACGTAGCATAGTTGGATCAAGTATAATGATATCTGACAGTGATTAAAATCACTATCAAAAATAAACGCTTCGATGCAAATCTTTAGATAGTGTTTAATTTTAAAAAAATTGGTGTTTTATTCCAAAAGCTACTTGATCTGCTGGTTCCTTA
>NW_026099575.1:12883839-12916268 GCF_025091365.1 Daktulosphaira vitifoliae | reverse complement strand
TGTAACCTAATTAAAAAATACATATAGAGTGTTCAGTAAGTAAGAAAATGGGTTTCTATTTTTCTTATTGTTTGTAACAACTAACTTGTTTCCTTACTTACTAAACACCTGTATATGTATTTTTTGTTTGTAAAGATGTTCATATATGTATACATATATTCATACCAATTATTCAAATTTAATTCGGAATAATTAACTTTTTATTAAGTACTTTTTAAGTACTAATGTCACTTTTAAAAAAATTAAACGTTTGTTAAAATTTATAATGTTGTTCATGACTTACAATTTTTTATTTTTATTTTTTATTATATGCAGTTGTTTTTTATTTTTTTACTACTCACGTTAAATAGATAGCAAGTAAAATAGTAATTTAAAAATGACCTTCATTTTTTGTTCATATTTTATACTCTAAGTATGCGTTGCAGACTTAATTGGTGTATCAAATTATTATTCTTCCTCAGTGATTTCTAGATTTTATTTCAACATGGTACCCCAAAATTTTTCCCCATCTACATAGGAAATATATACTTAAATAATGCATCATTAAAAAAAACACAAGTTAATTTTGATAAATAATTGACAGAGCGAAAAAATACATTATTTTTATAAGAATTATAGAAGTATAGAATTAAAATTAGACATAATGTTTCTAATCTTTGTAGTGTTTGACAAACTAAAATAAACTAAATATGAAATAAAAAAAATTTGAATAATTTCATTAAAATCATTAGATAACTTATTTAAAAATATAAATTTCACAAAAATAATACTTAGCTAAAAATATTATTAATATTAATGATAATTATTATTATAACGCATATGTATTATAACGTCAAAAATGAAATTCTTTACTAACAAAAGTTCATAATTTAAAAAATTCTAGATGAACATTTATCACGGCTAAATTTTATTTATTACAATAATATCAAATAAAATTAAACATTACAGTCTTCTATATCAATGACAATTTATAAAGGAAATATCTTCAGACCTTGAATAACTTTCATATGTAGACGTGACAACTTTTATTAGTAATTTCTTATTGAACATAAACTTGGGTATAAACAGACTCCACGTATGAACATGCGATGTTATAAAACAACACAATTTCTATCTGCATAAGATACTACAGTATTTTGCAAAATTAGCCATTTGTACGACAAATTGTTCATCACATTTACATTATTAATGATTATACTGTTAATTTTTTAATTAGACAAAAATTTCTAACCTGATAAAGCTCTATAACATTTCATCTATTTCATTCTTAGAAGAATTATATTTGTTCAATTAGTATAAGTAAATAAAGAGTCTAAATAAATGATGCGATGATCGAAAATGTTTCATAAAAAAAATCATCAGAAATACCATTTAATATAAAATTGGAATAAATGTTCTTTAGCCATCCTCTCTTCGCAAAAAGTTTCTCAATACATACTTATCTTATTTAAAAGATAACCATTTTAATTATTAAAAATTATCAACTGTGACATTATTTATTTTTCAATAATTTTAAACTTTATACACTTGTTTGCAAGGAGATAAGTAAGCATCTAGACTTATCCAATTTAGAATACTATAAAAAAAGATATAACTTTTTATTTTAAATTTATTATTTTAATTCTATTATGTGATACTTGTTAATTAATCTGTTAGTGATATTTGAAAATTAACAATCAAGTTCAATAGGCAAGTAAGATAAAGTTCAATAGGCGCAAATAACACAAATGATTGAGGAAACTAGTTAAATTTCTTCTCCGCTCAAAAATATTTCTATATAAATTAACATGTAAGAGTTTTTTAGATAGATTTTTTTTTTTTAAGAAGGGGAAGTGACAGAATTATGAGAGGCGATCTAGACTATCTAGACTTCTCAGATTATAGCATTACATGTATTATAACTATAAATTAAATTTTATAAACGCATTTATTATATGACTGTTTATGTAAATAATTTTTATTTCAATTTTTAGCTTCGATGCGAAGCTGAGAAGGTATTGGTTTTACTATGTGTTTTTTTTTTTTTTTTTTTTTGTGTGTCTGTTACCACTTTTTCTCAGCTCTCTCAGAACCAATTTCTTTCAATGATACGTCAAAAGATCACAAATCGTATCTAGTCGAAGACATTACCCTTAAAAATTGAAAAAATTTCCCCGTTCCCCATAAAAGGGGGAAACCTCCAAAAAAATTACAAATTTAAAAATCGCTAATTTTCGAAATTTTTTCAATTTTTTTTAATTAAAAGTGCCATAACTTTTTCAAAAATGAACATATCAATATAATTCTTTTTTATATAGATGTGTAATATCATTACCTTTCGTTTGGTATATTTTTTTCATAAATTTAACCCTTAACCTGCCCACCAGTGGGGATTTAAAATGACAACTTTTTCAAAAAAAATTAACTTTTTAAACTTAACTTTTGAAAATGTTCCGGAAGGTCTGACACTTTTATATATATCTTAAATTAAAGCTAATGTAATATTCTTTATTATGCAAAAAAAAAATTTCGGACTTTATCTTATCTTCATGGTGAAAATGGCTACCGAATGCTATTTTTGTGTGAAAATTTTCGATTTTGTATTTTCCATTTTTAACTTTATTATGCTATAACTTTTTGAAAAATGTATGGATCAGTACAATTTTTTCATGAGGAGTAGTATTCATATACATCTTTCATTTGACATACTGTTTTTTTAAATCGGACCATTTCCCTATATACGAGGGGGGTTCAAATCTAAAAAATGCATGTAGAAAGTAGAACTTTTTCAACTTAAATTTTGAAAGTGTTCCGGAAAGTCTGACACTTTTATATATATCTTAAATTAAAGCTAATGTAATATACTTTATTATGCAAAAAAAAAATTTCGGACTTTATTTTATCTTCACGGTGAAAATGGCTACCGAATGCTATTTTTGTGTGAAAATTTTCGATTTTGTATTTTACATTTTTAACTTTATTATGCTATAACTTTTTGAAAAATGTATGGATCAGTACAATTTTTTCATGAGGAGTAGTATTTATATACATCTTTCATTTGACATACTGTTTTTTTAAATCCGACCATTTCCCTATATACGAGGGGGGTTCAAATCTAAAAAATGCATGTAGAAAGTAGAACTTTTTCAACTTAAATTTTGAAAGTGTTCCGGAAAGTCTGACACTTTTATATATATCTTAAATTAAAGCTAATGTAATATACTTTATTATGCAAAAAAAAAATTTCGGACTTTATTTTATCTTCACGGTGAAAATGGCTACCGAATGCTATTTTTGTGTGAAAATTTTCGATTTTGTATTTTACATTTTTAACTTTATTATGCTATAACTTTTTGAAAAATGTATGGATCAGTACAATTTTTTCATGAGGAGTAGTATTTATATACATCTTTCATTTGACATACTGTTTTTTTAAATCCGACCATTTCCCTATATACGAGGGGGGTTCAAATCTAAAAAATGCATGTAGAAAGTAGAACTTTTTCAACTTAAATTTTGAAAGTTTTCCGGAAAGTCTGACACTTTTATATATATCTTAAATTAAAGCTAATGTAATGTTCTTTATTATGCAGAAAAAAAATTTCGGACTTTATTTTATCTTCATGGTAAAAACAGACATCAAAGTTTATAAAAAAAATACAATTTTTGTAAAAAAAATTAATTTTTATATTTTTAACTTTATAATGCTATAACTTTTTGAAAGATGTATGGATCAATATAATTCGTTTTTTCATAAGATGCATGATGTCTTTACCTATCATTTGGTATATATTTTTTTTATATCTGACCTTTTACCTGCCCACAGGGGGGGATTTAAAATGACCACTTTTTCACAAAAAATTTACTTTTTCAACTTAAATTTTGAAAGTGTTCAGGAAAGTTTGACACTTTTATATATATCTTAAATTAAAGCTAATGTAATTTACTTTATTATGCGAAAGAAAAATGTCGGACTTTATTTTATCTTCACGGTGAAAATGGCTACCGAATGCTATTTTTGTGTGAAAATTTTCGATTTTGTATTTTACATTTTTAACTTTATAATGCTATGACATATTGAAAAGTGTATGGATCAACATTATTTTTTTATGAGAAATAATATTTTTTAATAATCCCTTTTTCATTCTACATACTTTATCTTAATTCGGATATTAATAATGAACTAGCAGATCATGTAGCTTTTGATATAGTCCACCAATTTTTTAAAATTAAACAGTATCTAAAGATTTGCATCGAAGCGTTTTTTTTTTTTATAGTGATTTTAATCACTGTCAGATATCATTATACTTGATCCATCGATACCACGTCACCACTGTGCCGCGACCCCCCTGTGATGGGTTTTTTTTTTTTTTTTTATTTTAATGACAGATTCTATCAATATTTTCCTGACTGTTTAATCTTTACAACTAAACAGATTTTTCAATGATTTCTTGAATAACAAACAGACATGTTCACTGCATAATATATTCAACATATTAATAAACTCTATTGAACATTCAAACTGTATGCAGTCACAAGTTAGGTAGTGCATATTGTTTTAGTAGCATATTATAATGCATAGTTGCAACCACCGACTAGCAACCATAACTCTGAAGATGGACTCTACAATGAGTCCGAACTCAACTGCAAACATGGATTATCCTCAAGAACTTCAAGCAACTTTATTATTACTATTTCAAAAAACTTAACTCATCAATCACTAAGATTATTTCGTTTAGTGTATTGAACTTAAAATATTTTTACTTACTAATTGTAAATTAGTATTTACCAAATGAATTTGTTCTCTAGTAGCCCCTTGCGTACAAACACAAAGTTGTATAGGAAATTGACAACGAAAATAATAAAAGTCTAATTAAGTGTTGTCGCGGAACATTTTTTAAATAATAATGTGTTTTTAATTATTTAATAATTACATAGTACTCGAAAATGTTTATCCTAATTTAAACTATACAAAAAGTATTAAAGGTGCAATCAAAACTATAAATTGGTCTGCTATTATATGGAATACTAATACGTAATTTTGTAAACAATTTTCAATTTTAAAAGAAGATGATCAAAAAAACTATTTTTTTGTTAGCTCCAGGTTAACTTTAATTGGATCCATAAATTAATTTTTATTATATATTTTTTCTCGATGANCAAGTTAACAACTTTAATTGGATCCATAAATTAATTTTTATTATATATTTTTTCCCGATGAAAAATAATTCGTTCATTAAGACTTAAAAGTAAAAAGTATATATTTTTTAATAATTAATCTAATTTTTATTGGTAAATACCTCGTTAAACATTTAAAATGGTTTTAATATTAATAAACTACACAATCAGCGCTTTTATTATTAAAGCATTTTATTGTTGTTATTTATTAATAAAATTGTACTCAAATATTACAGCTCAATTTATTTACCAAATTATACTTCAAATACAATACTCGTCCATAAAGTAATTATCTAAAATAATTAAATAAAATTAAAAAAATATTTTATTAGTTACATTAAATAAGTATCTGTATAAATGGAGCACCACAAGAAATTCAAAAGGCATTGAAATGATTAAACATATCTACTAGTATGCGGATCTTATAATAATTAATGTATTGATGACACGATTAGTTTTCACATTTTTTTAGACAATAAAAAAATTTAATAATGTAATTTAAAACCTGTTAATATAATGAAAATTTATCTTTCAGAATAATTTTTAGAATACTAGACACTAAATATATAGTTTTTAGTAGACATTGAACACGCAAAGCATATTATAAAATTAATTAAAATTTATGTCATGAGTGTTTTTATAACTAACCGATTTATGAATACATTTTATAATCGATGAAATTCCAATCAAACTTAACATGATACGTTAGCTAAGCGGTCGCTTGGATGTAATTATTTTGGCTATCAAGTGATTTTAGGTTATGTAACATCATAAACCAAAATAAAAATTATTACTATAAGAAATTATAGCCCTCACAACTAAGTGACGTCTTTTCAGCAAAATTTTGTGCACATAATCGCATCACGTATATATAAAAAGTGTGTTAAATTGTTTTCAATAAGAACACGGCTCATAAAAAATTCAATTTTATGTTAGTTGTTAAATTAATTAAGAGACCCTCGTGAGGTTAAGTTGTTTTAAAAGTGTAATTTTATACATCAATACATAACCACTTGGGTGTTCATTCAAAAGTATCATAAGGTTACAAGGCTCAATGCATAGCAGACATATATTAAATAATTACTTATGCATGTAGTTTCTTAAATTATGAAGATCAAAGTAATGAGTAAACAATTTTTAAATAAAGAAAAATCATTCAAAGTACAATAATAATTCGGAATCATATTTATATGAAACATGCACAAAAATAAAATAATAATCAAATAAAAGCCAAAAATTTTATGAAAATAAACAAAGAATACTTGCCGAGCGAAAATCCTTTAAACTATTTTATCATGACGTAGTTCAACAAGAAATAAATTTATTTTGGCAATGATGTAAAGTGTAAATATTAAAATAAATGGCTCCATCCATAAATTACATATAATTTTATCCAATCATTAACAACATGCAACATTTTTGCGAGTCTAAAAAAATTATACAAATTACAATCCTACAATTAAACTAATTACTTTTTTTCACCTTCATAAATACCTAACAGCTATTATAACTTATCATTATAAATACCCTACAGTTAGCAAATGATGTACAAAAATATTATTGATAGATGTCCAACAAAACGAGTAATTAGTTTATGTGGTATAACATTTGTATAACAATACGTACCTAAGGTATTTAATTACAGTTATGAACTATAAATAATTTTATAAATATATGGACTCTAAAATATAGAAAATGTGATGGGCTCAGGGAAAACGGTAAAAGTCCATTTTTTTCGATTTTAATTTAATAGCCCTTAGCAGTAGTATCAAATAATGATTACCATTACGATGAAAAATGTTTTAACTATGCTAATATTTAAGTGTTTTTACTTTCCTAAAAAATGTACAGAAATGGATAACTACCGTTTTTCCTATGTACCCTTCTAAAATTTTAAGGCACATTTTGATTTACACAATTTGCAATTGTATAAATCATATAAATCAAGTTCCAATCATTCATTATATCAAAATGTCAGTAATTAATAAATTTTAATTTTAATGATATCAAATTTTATATTTAACTATTTATTTTCATAGAAATATATATTTATAATTATATTATATATATTTTTAATTGAACAACAAGGTTAATAATGTTTGTAAAGGGGTCAAAAATAGAAGGAGTTTGTTGTGTGGCGTCATAATGCATAATTTTTAATCTGATCTAGTTGGTTTGAAATAACTGAACATAAAGTATTTTAATTTTTCATTGATACTCTGAAAAGACTATGTAATGCAAATAAAAATTCCTTCATAAATTCAAATTATTCATAAAAGAAAAAGAAATATTTTTCCCTAAAAATATAAAATATAAAAATATTTACATCAAAATAAAAATATATATATATATAATACATTTTAAGTCATGTTATATAAAAAGTACCTATTTATAAACTATTTTTTCGATAACTTGGTCATAATATAACCTAGTTGTCTAATATTATTAGACTTGTAATATTATAGGAAATGTTAAATCTTATAAATTTCTATTTATTTTATAACTAAAACTACAATAAATAAAAAATTAAGAAGTTTGCATTTAAAAAAAAAGCTCCTAAGTTTTTTTATTATTTACAAAAATTCTTCATGTCTTTATAACTCTAAACATTCATTTTTCATGGCCATACTTATTTAAATCTGATCACCAATATCACTTTTTACTCTAAAATGTAAAATTAGTAGCTCATTATTTAATTTTATATGATATTTTAAAAGTTATTAATCTGAAATAATAGGTTTCAAGAAAGCCACAATAATAATTATTATTTAGATAAATTGGACCAAATAAGATTAAATTCAGTACATGTAGCTACAGTAACTTTAATACGTGTACACGCATAAGTAATAGACGCAAAAGAATTGACAGGTATAGAATAGAAGAAACTAGAAAGTGAAAAATAGTGGAAATAATTTCATTTGGGTCATAGTCGCACAAAATTGATCATCATTTTTTGCATTGTTTCGTCGTTACAATTCTTCAGTAGTAACGAAGATAAAAATAAAAAAAAATCATTTTCATGCTATTTATTGAGTAAATCGGTACCGTTTCTGATTTAATTCTTAGTATTTTTTCTAAAATTGTTAAATGGTATAATAAAACTATAGTAGAACCTATGTTCTAGCAAATATAAATTTAACTAGTATTTCTACAAAAGATATTTTTAAAGTTGTTTTTTTCGTACGCTTAATTAATTTCTGATCGTTTTATTTTTAAATATATTTATACTTACATACACTAAATACAATAATTGATTTTTATTTCAAAAACCCCACAAAATGTATGTTTAATAAAACTAACCAAAACAAAAATATTAAATGCGTTTGATTTTTCAAGTAAATTAAATAATATTAAAAAAAAACTTATCCATTAGTTAACAATACTGTTTAAGTTAAACAATTATTTAAATTAATGAAAATATTTAAATATCATATTACACTACTATACTACTGTTACATAAAATACTAGTAATCTTGTATCTTGTAGTTAGCTAGTGAAATAAATTACTCAATTATGTATTATTGAAATTTACATTATGTTTGTATAAAATAGGATTCAGTCTAATTTCCTAATTTTTGTTAAATTCAGTAGAATTAATTTTAATTTTACAGACTATTTAATAAAACAAAACGAATAACCTTACTAAAATGTCATTCTACTCTTGAGAATTAAATATTTTTTTTCATTTTTTATATCATTCCTTATTTTTCAATTGATTACATCACTTCAATAGTACATAAGTAATCAATATTTATAAAGTGATTATAATATTACCACTTTATAAATAACCACTTGTATAAACACAGTATCGATACTTACAAGCTTTACATATTAATGTTTAACACATGCATTTACGGTGGTAATAAAATAATTAACCAATAAAAGATCTATTTCCTTATTGCAACTTGTAAGCCACCATTTTAATTATTGCACAAATGCATCTCAGACTAATCAAGAAATAAAGTAAATAAAAACAATGTTACTCATTTTTTATACCAAGTATTTTACATGTCTCTCATTCTGCTTAAATAATTTTTTACTGTTTCATAAAGTAGTATAATATGATAATAATGGTTTATTATAGCCGCTAAGCAAATAATAATTATTCGCAATTGAACATATATATATATATATGAAATCTAATATCTATGATAGCTTGCAACTGCAGAATTGAAGACCCGTAAACAGTACTCTAGATGTCATAATTTTAACATGATTACTCTTTAAAGTGCCTAAGATTTTAATGATCAACATCTTAAAGGAGCCAATATTTATTTAGTTTTTTTACTTATCATATCAATTAAATTGTTTATTAACTACGTTATTGAATATCATGAGAATATTTTATCGTCTGATTATCATTTTATACCAACAACGTAATATAATAACAATAACAATATGATAGATAACATCAAAAGAAAAATCAAAACAATAATTTTTCATTTATAATAACAACATTACTCATTTTTTTAAAAAAAAAAAAATACAAAATAATAAGTAAATCAATAATATATAAAACACGCACAGGTTTAATGTAAGATATTATAATATACTGTAATAAAAACATAAAACGTCTATTTGGTACATAAATATCATAGTCTCTAACACATCAGTTAACAAAAATACACGTAAATATATTCTCAATTTTTTGTTTATTTAACTTAATACAACATATAACATACGACATTAGAACATAAATTATTTATCAATTAATTTCCTGATTCTTTTGGATCGATAACACTAAAAACGCAACAAGGAAGTCCTATTGTTAAATAATAAATAACTTTTTTTTACAATCCAAACACGATGTGCAATACACGTAAAGTTATATTATTATAATAACAAAATATTTATTATAGGCCATTGACATAGTATTTTTAAGGTAATGTTTAATTAGAAACCCATTTTTATTATTATTTTTAATTTTCAGATAGAATTCATAGGAACGTTAGACTAATTTTCAAACGCCTGAGATGTTAACATATTTTACTGTGTACATAAGACGCACACAAAAAATGAGTTCAAACTTTTCCCACAAACACTACTAAGAGTAACATGTACAAAATACAATTATATTGCGTTTTGTTTTAATTTAATTTTTGTAAACAGCATACATTTATACATAAAAATAATATTCTGTGAATTATCTATTAAAATTAGCTAGCACCTATTTTTATAATATTAGTTACCCAGTCGAGTTAAATGGAGAAATTGTCAAAATTTGTTAATAATATTATTATTAGAAATTGAAAAAATCATTAATATTATTTAACACAAACCATCTAATTGCAATGAATAGGCCAAAGTTGGTTCTAAATCTATTAAGTGATCCTAATGTTTGATTTACTATAATATTAGATATTATATAATACTAATCTCTAATAATACAATTGCTTGACTAGGTCGATAAATGTTATTTACACATATTTAATATGTACATTGTACATATAACAAGAATAATAGTTTGTATGCATATAATAATTACTTTTGCGATAAAAAGTTGACAGTAAGCCATAAAAACATACTAATTAGTAAAATATAAAAATAATGGTTGAGAAGTTAAAATATACAATATGTACTCAGTAAAAAAACTGATGAATTTGTGAATTTGATTTAAATAGTAGTTACTATTTTAAACAAAAATCTAATTTGTTCGGTTGTTAAGTGATGTTCACATTGAACATATTTAGAGTTGATATTTAGAAGAGCAAGAGTTCAAAATAATAATTTTGCTTTTCTTCTGCCGTTTTCTGCATCCACATTCGTCGATCAATACAACCAACTAACACTGTGATGTTGTCGAAGAGATATGGTACAATAATGATTTAGTGTTTATAATTATAATAGTATCGGTGGCGTAGATATATTTGAAATAGATCCGTGAATATGGTTTTATTGACGATATTATAAGCTAATACAATGTGTCTTTCTAGTGGTAAGGGTTCGATTAGTGACTATACGTTTATGGGACCCATCTTTTTGTTTATCCTCATGACTCGAGCAAGATGGCGGAGCTTCCACGTACCCACTTTCATCGCTATCTTCTTCGGATAACGAATCCAAGTCTACCGTTCTTTTCTTTATGCTAGACACGTCTGATCCGCCACTAGATATGCTCTGCAAGCTGGGTGTAGACTCATCGTCTGGATACCCACAGTCTTTATCCTCTCCACAACAGTCCTCTTCTTCTTCCTCCTCGTCACAATAGTCTTGGCAACCTTCGAACATCATTTTTCTGTTCTTAACCAAGTTGTGGTACAATCTGAGCGTTTCAGAATCTGCACTATGCCGCTTGGATCGCACATCATACTGACCACCACTAATACCTTCAAATAGTTTCTTTCTATCCCGAACCAAACTGTTGTACTTATAGCACATGTCATCTGGACCTTGCGGACAGTCAACTATCACCTCGTTATACTTAGGTAAGTTGCTACAAACCAACAAGTTTTCCGGGTTACTCACAATGTCTCTGTATAGAGGTAACTCGGGTTCGCAACAGTCATTAATTGCGGTGGGTACAGGTAACGGCTCGGGAGCCACAGTGGTTTTCTCATCAATTGGATCTTCTTCGACCAATTGGGTGACAGCGAGTCTACTTTCGATATCCGTCATAGCTGACTCTTTAAGGCCATGTAAACCACCCAACCGATTCCTGAGGGTACCGGTCCGCAAACGATTTTCTGCTCGACATCTTCTGAATGGCATGTCTGCAGATTCTTCGTCCTCTTCAAGACTTTCTTCAATTGCCATCAATCTAGGAGCTGACTTGGACCGTTCTAAAGGAGGCCTGTAGTTGTGTGATCCCGTCGATAACAATATTTTACGCCGTGGTAATGATGGATTCTCATACACACTATTAGCCAAAGACAGACGGGCATTTTGTCGACTGATCTTGTCTCTTTTGAACTCGTTCAACGCTTGCGCTAATCTGCTCTGCAACTGGCTGGCTATCTGTTTAGCTACAGATTCTTTTGAACACACTACAGCATGGCACCTAAGTTCTTGTTTGAGTTTGCGACCTTCGTGTCGGTATACCCAACAGAATATTCGCGGAAATTGTGGTGATGCCAGACAATATGTGATACGATGACTCCAATATTCAGTCAAACCATGTTCCTTAGTGAACGCTTTTAGACCTGACTGTGTAATGGTCAACTTCATGTGCACATCCGGTTTCTGATTACACGTATAATTTTTCCACAGACTACATAAAGGTTTTTCTACACAAGTTTCACCTGTAACACCATAAAAAAAAAATACGTTAATAATGACTGATACTTTGTAATCAATTTTGAAATGAATTCGAGACTTTTCAAAAAAAAAAAAGTAAGGAACCTTTACATATTATTATTATTGAATAGTTTATTTGATTTTTTATTGTTTTTGCTAATGATATTTTTATTTTACAAGTTCACAATATTGTGGCGTTCATCAAAATTATTCGTATCACGAATCGCGGATATAATGAACAGTGCATAGTATTCACAAAGCGCGTTTGATTTGGCAACACAATATTATTATTGTCTTATACTCGGTGCGCGCTACTTTGTGTTAGTTTTAGATTAACGCCCCGTACATTTGAGAATACTGTACGCAAATCACGCGCTTCCCTGTGTTAGCAATTCGTGTAAAAGACCCTATAAGAATAGAAAAAAATTGTTTTAATACGATTTTTTTCAGTATAGCGCCGTTTCTGTCACCTGCCCTGTTCAGGCGTGGCTGATACATTTTTAACTCCGTATGGTAATTACATGAATCATTATTCGCAATATGATATTGGCGATATCGCACCTAACCTTTCTAATTATAACCTAGACAATAACAGCCGCGATCCTCCTACTGAACCGAACCAGAAAATATCATCAACGGTCAAATATTTTTCAGTATCTACGTGTAATAATAACACATATATTATACATTTCAGAGCAATGAAAGCACGAAATATTCTATAATTATCGTGAAAGGCCCAGTCTTAGGCCAAATCCATTGACTCCGAATACTCCTACGTGGACGAAGACTTTAGCCGAATTCCAACGTGACTTCTAAGTATCACGATTTTAATACCATTATATTTGCTTCAGCTAAGGTTACACCGTGGCAGTTCGTTACAACTAAACCCATATTGCTTTATTGATATATACTTCAATTTTTATTATAACATGACTAAATATTAACGATGCGGACAATGCAACGATTTCACAGAAAACGGTCGGCTAGTTTCAAGGATTTGGCCTAGGAAATTCACAACTAGAGTCGAGTACATAGCTCACGATGATAATAATAACAAAAGTACAGTTCAATCGTGCGGGTATTATTATAAACCGTCATCATATGATTATAATTCACAATAAAAACGACCCGCCCGCGCTTGTGCCCTCAAATAAATGGGTGTATATATTTTGTGTTACTTTACACCTCTACGATTAAAAAACACTTTTTTTTTTTTTAATCGCAATGTTAAATCGTCATAAGTAAATAAAGAACAGTTATAACCTTTGGTTAGAACATTATAACATGTTATTCTCAAAGACCAAACAACAACATAGAACTACTTTAACCGTTAGTGTAAAACGTTCCATCTTCATATATACGCCGCAGCACGCGGGTTATAAAATCATAAAAATATATTACGCCACTCCTCAAAAAACACTTTGTCGCTTTAAGCTTATTGTCGTCGTCATGCAACCCTAGTAGACGAATAAGTTTTAGTTACATGAAATTCCACGAAACGTCAAGCGCGATGTCCAGTTATTAACCGTCAACATAAATAAATAATACATTAATAATACGCATAAATTAGAAGACGGAATTTTAGCGGCTCGGAAACCTTTTAATCGTTTAAACAAGAAAAAAACAGCTATAGGAATTTCAAAAAACACGGCACGATAAAAAAAAGTGGTTTACAAACGAAATCAAAAATTATTCTGGTCAACACCACATTTACGATGTACATATTCTCGCGGTGCTGCATTTCTCAATAGGCTCGTACACAATGCCCGTGCACATGTATTCATAGCCGTGCGAAAATCAATCGGAATGCGATGTGAAAGTAACTGTGAGTTCGGTAGTGCCGAAGTCGCTCAAGGAAAACTGAGTTTTCGACGTATAAAAATTCAACCATTACAGAGTAGGTTCAGATGTTAAAAATGAGAGGTTAAGAAAAGACCGTCCGCTCCCGAAGATTGTACGTATGAACCGTTAGAGACAATGTGTAATTACGGCACTTTAGAACGTTAGCCGCTGTCTCCGCGGCTCAATTAGTTCCGGGCCGGACACTGAATATGGTCTGACAGTTTGGATGATTTCCAACAGTGTATAGATACTACAATAACGCATCGGAATGTCTTGCGTGGTCTCGAGTCCCTGGCCGTCACGTAGGTGTTATGTAACGCAGTACACAAAACACACCACTACTCTTTTTTTAAAAAATTCCAGAAGTAATCAAAAAGCTCAGCGATTAAAATTCGTGACGGACGTTATCACAGTGGCACTGGTAAACAGAGTCAAATGAAATCTATAAACGCGTTTGTATTAGAGTATTATTGCGTCACGAGATAATGTTGTGTGATGTTGACGTGGTTGCCGTCCAATAGAGATGCACGTCGATAATAATAATAATAACAACGACGACGACGACGGCGGCGTCAACAACAATGAATAATGAGAGCTGAAATGAACTAAAATATAAAACACAATATAATAAATCGAGTCGCTCGGGGTTAGGTACGTCAGCTAATGAGAAATTGTGTGAGAGCCAAAGAGAATGGGCGCCTT
Organism: Daktulosphaira vitifoliae; assembly: GCF_025091365.1. Lineage (NCBI taxonomy): Eukaryota > Metazoa > Arthropoda > Insecta > Hemiptera > Phylloxeridae > Daktulosphaira > Daktulosphaira vitifoliae. The sequence goes on along the minus strand of NW_026099575.1, from coordinate 12,901,334 downwards.
CCTCCGGGTGATAGCACGTATACTACTAGCAACCGTGTGACCAAGTGGGTCATCGCAGCAAAGGAAGAGAAACACCATTGGTCGGATGCTGTTCCAGGTCAACACCGTAAGTATTTACTATTATCGTCCGAAAATATGATATTTTGCTTTCAATGGACTTGTTTTGCGGACAAATTGTCAGACTGTTGAGCGGATACAATGAATGATGGGCTGTACTGCAATTACACTATACTTATATTAGATTCTTCTGCGATAAAGCCGGAATGTACTCAAGACCGATTAATAAACACCGCAAAACACATGGCGGCGTTGGATTGGGAACGTTCGAATATAGATGTTGTATTTGAGTCAACGATATGAAAATTATTATTATTGTGACAGTCATCTTGGTCGTTGATGTAAATGATGACCTCTTTCGTTTAACCCGCACGAGCATTCTGCCGCAAACGTACACACCCGTTTTTCGGGTTGTTCTGCTACGTGATAGTCGTCAACACAGCAATTAATTATTATTTTAGCACACCACTACATCCATTGCATAATCCAATCGACGCTTGCCGTTTTTCTGAGGAATCCAATATTGTACTGCGCATTTAAATCTCAGAAAAACACCCGGAACCCAAGAGGTGTATATATCATATGTACCATCATTCCGGAACCGGTTCGTGACGGCAGCATGAATTTACATAGAATAATGAATTCAAAACACGAAAGTAGAGCCGACCGATTAATTAGCTCGCGGCATCAGAGTAATCGACTACGGACTGATAAAAAATTAAATCGGAAAAATATAATGAATTTCAAAACTGAATAAATACAACTCGATGGTAAACGATATGCGTCTTTTTCCTTGACGGGTTAATTGTTTTGAGGACTGACGTTGGAAACTTTTAAACAATTTTTTCGAGGATAACACAAAAGATTATATAAGCGTCTCATTAATTCGGATTAATTTATTTTTGGCAGTCTTGCAGTCGTATCGCCTAACGAAGAGTAAGCGCCGTGGACACGATGCTCGCGAAAATCTACGTGAATTACATGTACACCGCGTAATAAAATAAATACTCTACAAGACTACAATAACTTCCAAATTTTTTATATTTTCCACATTCGTTTTCGTTTGTTTTTGTACGGAGGAGTCTAAGCGAAATTGTCAGAATAAACAAAATAGCCTACCAGAAAAATGATAGTCATTAGCTACCAAATAGAGTAATTTAATACGAAAATTTGGTTTCGGGCAATAGGCACATCGCCATTTTTACCATTTATGTTATTATTGCAATCACGAAATCCTAGAGGGTATGCCAGTTCCTCGTTAAAAATATTACCTAAATAAAATACGAATGTTAACGAATACTAATACGCTTAATCGTATTTACCAAAATCAACGTACACAGTAAATAATTTACATGGCCATTATATAAATTAAAAAAGTATATAATTACAGATTAAAAGCAAATTGTACGCAATGATTCAGTTTGTTTCCAACTTATAGAAATTATTTTTAATTGATATAATTTGACGGCTATACTTAATTACGAATGACTAATTTAAACACTATCGGTGAAAATTATACCGTACTTTGTAAGTACTGTTGTTAGGGAATGTTTACGAATAAAAACATATGTGCATGTTTATTTATATGTACTACCACCTGACATGGTATTTGTTTACTTATCATTAGTCGTTACATGTTCACTCAGAATTTTTGTTTCGAAATATATACAGGACCCCTTACGTTGGTGTAAAATAATTTAGACATTTTTATGTAAAACCGTAATTACACGGAAATAATAACAAGTTAGGCACATCATATAGTGTCATTACAGTATAGTATTATATTATACCGCTCAACTGTGTTATAAAATGATAAGTCGTATGTTGATAAACGAGGAAACACGGTACAACGGTTTTCCGGTTTAACGTTTTTCTTTCTCTTTTATTTTATTTTTTTTACGGTGTTGACTCTTCGGCGTACTTAAAAAATAATTCCTACTACATTTCACCGTTTTGAAATATTTTACGTGAAAAAAAAAATACTAAATTCATTGGTTCACCACTTTTACTATGATTAATAATTTGCTAATGAATAGATATTTTCCGCGGAGGTCTAAATTCCATTTAAATAGCGATTAAAACTGCTAAATCGATGTTATAGGATTAAATAAAGGATTACGTGAAATCATGACCAATAATATAATCGTAATATCTGAAAATATTGTACGCAGCACAAGATTAAGATAAAATCCCCAATATGATTAAAAATAAAAAAATGTAATTCGACTTGAAATACCGAGGTCACTTAATAGTGTAATATTTCAATATAATATATGTCCGCGTGTATAATACAAAACGCTAATATGATATTCTACTAATTGAATGGCTATAATTTCTTAGGAAAAAATTGAAAATTTTACACTACTCTTCGACAGTCAATGGTATTNAAAAAATTGAAAATTTTACACTACTCTTGGACAGTCAATGGTATTTTTTTTTATTTTACTACGTCGGCATACATAAAAATTCTATATGATCTTCCCTGTTGATCGGTTTAACCGGTTTTGCGCGACATTCTATACTATTCCATATAGAGAATTAAACTGCCCCCGTCCGGCAGCGCATGTGCACATTAGCTTATATTATACTGGACGTCCTTGTGCTCGCCGCTGCAAACGAGACGCCTCGCGTTTGTACACACTTTCGCACGTCATTAGACATACTTGAATTATAAAACAACAAAAAATTCGAACAAAAAAATGCGGTATTGACCACACGGTTTCCACAAAGATACCGCGGACCAAGTCCAAAGGAATTACGGTCCAACACGGCATAATTGTAGCACGTACCACATACAGTAGTGTGTAATGGAAGCGTTTACGGTACACATATGCAATTGTGCTTGTGTAAACGGTCGGATCGTTCGGTTCCGTGCGGACGGATATGTAGGACGGTGTTGGTCCGTTCATTGTATGCAGTCGTTAGTCGGCCGTAATTAATATTTCGACCGTTAAACTGAGCACACAATAATATTATGCGCCTACTTTTAACGGCCATTCGGATCATATGAAATGTACTCGTGTTGAACCGCCTGCACATGTTCAGTGACGACCTGTACTCACTACCCTCGGCGGAGCAGTCCATTTCACAATCTTAAACACGGGGTTCATTAGAATATTAATTATCATCCATGCGCACAGCAAACGTGATACGGGTTTTCCTAAATTAACTACACAACGAGGATCATCAAACGTAATTGATTCAGAGTAAAAATACACGCTCGAGCGATTATTTTTCACGAGACCTCCTACGTCGTCGTGGATCTCAACTATCTTACTCAAAACACTTGGAATTTTACCTACCATAAACTTCTTCCTGGCCACTAGATCTCAATCAACTACATTTTTGAGTTGAAAAATGTATTACACGCAATTTAAACACATGCCGCGGGCTTTATGTAAACTACTAACCATCTTCCACGACGATACACTTGGCAAAATTATAAAATTCCAATTTCACACGATCAAAAAATTACTATACGTTTAAATACCATGGAACAACTTAGTTTTATAAAATCGGAGAATAAAAAAAAGATCATTTAGCAGATCTTATTGAAAGTTTACCATAATGAGTTTATTTGACGCGTTTTCCTTATAAAAGTAATCGGATGATTAATTTTACAAACAATACCGATAAATGTCATATAATAAATAATTCAGAGTCAATTTGTTCTAAAATCCACTATACTTAGAGCACAACATTATTTATGTAAATAAGAAAACTAAAAAAAATTGAACGGATGTTCATTCACGGCGATCAAAAAATCCCACGGTCGACCTGAATAAAATTAATAATTTCAATTTTATTCAAAATATACATCTGTAGTGTTTGAATATAATACTTTTTCATAAAACTATTTCAAAGATAGCTAAATATTTCACTATGAGTTTAAAATTAATTAATTAACATATTTAATTAATTTAGAATAGTCTGTATGTTCTAAATATCACACTATATACGCATGGATGTAATTGAAAAGTAACATTTACCCGTGAGATCAAGCCCGCACATTGAAATGATAACATCTAATTACCGGCTTATTGCAGAGATAAGTATAGTCTTTCACAGTTGGCAAACGTCGGGCAGATATTAAAACGTGCTGATGCCAATTATAAACCAATTGGCGAACGGTTATTGCGATTGACGGCTAAAATATATTTAACTTTCAAACACAACTTATCGTTATTGACCAATATTTCACCATAGAATATATTTTCGGGCGAAATATAATCACGAAGAAAAAAAGCAATATATTGTGCATGTACGATGACCAACGACATCATAAAATTATCATACCCGACCCGCAAAATTTAAAATACAGCAAGTTGATTAGTGTATAAGTTTTTAGACGACATGAACAAATATTGTACAAAGTAGCAGTACAAATCTAATAAATCGTAAAAAGTTACACGTCATGCACAAGTTTACCATTATTATTCCATCAAGCTAATATACAGGAATGTATTGATCAAAGTTGCAAACGGATGTGATTCACCATTTTAATTAATTATAATTGCCGTACCACGCGCACTGTGGCTCCAGCTCGGTACACATTATGATTATTACAAGTAAACACGTACAGTAGGTCGTTAATAAAATGCATTTGTCCCAATGTAAGTACTAAACAGCCAACGAAAAAAAACAGTCGCCTATTAAGACTTCAATAATAAAACTACTGTATCTTACTCACGACTGGAACGTCTGTATCAAGCACACGCGTGTCAACCTAAATTCCACAGCAAAAAGTTAATGAATTTTTAATGAACTGTGTAAAAATATATTTGATTACGAAAGCTCTCGGAGGAATAGCTTTAAAATGTTTGTATTCTCATCACTGTTTAAAATTGCGTGGAATTATAAATTAATTAACATTAATGCTTTATGCCGCCGTTGTTTGCGATTTGTGTGAAGTAAATATAAAACCGGTCCTGTCTAATATTTGGAGGTAAACATTGCGATTGTAATTAGTTGTATCGTAATCGTTTTAGGTGAACAGGTATGCAAATTTATTCCAAACGTCATTTCGTGCTGTCAGTTTCTTTGCTTTTTTATTAAAACAACGGACATTTATGGTACATCGTTACTTATACTATACAAAGACTTAAATTAATTGTTCTTAATGATTATTCTTATAAGTACCAAGACTAACTCGTGTAGTGCTTTTTTTATTTCGACCGCCGATCGTTAAAACAATATAAGGAAAATAGTTTTAATAAAACGTAAAAAGAATCCGTGTTGTAGAGAACTAACCACCTGACAAGTAATTGAGGTCTGAAATCTACTCACGAGATAGTAAGTAATGGAAGAACTTTTATCTAACAAGTATAATTAGGATGTTGGAGCATAGCGACTAATAATTGACCCACAGAACAACATTCGATGGCGATGTTAAACCACATTTAAATAAACCGCATAATATATAAATGAATTATCGTCTAGCCGAAAGATTGTATATACAGTTGAGTGAGGTGAGCATCGATATACCTAAGGAAAATACTTTTTATAAAACGCATAGGTAAAATGGTAACAAATTTATAGCTGTCGCGATCACTGCCAGCGTATCCAATTGAGAGAAAGGCCGGCATGAGTTGTATAACAAACAGAAAAAATAGTGGATCCGGTGTCAACGTGACACAAGGTCCTTGAGTCTGCCTTACGTACCCGAATTGAACTACTTATGAGTGCGCCTCAACCTTTTGAACCAAGTAGTCCTTCGTTGTAATAAACAAGCGACGAGGATTCCAGAAACTAATTTTTTTATTAAACTATTGAATGGAAAATTCGGTTCATTGATTAAAAACATTTAATAGCGTACCGATCGATTAATGAAATGAACATACTGTGTTTTATTATAATAAGTACTTATAAGTTACACAAAATTATCGTTCGTATATCAATTGTTATACATAACGTACTTATTCGACGTGTACGACAACCGACGCGTACTTGAAAGTTATAAGGGCCGGCGAATAAAAGTAATATTATGTAGTGTTGTACTCAACAGATAAAACGAGTAATTTACATTTAACAAACGCGTTCTATTATGTCAACCTTGTAATTGTTTTTTTTTTCGATATAATTCTGGTTTTGCATAAAAAGATTACTACGATTATTTACTCAACTTAAGCTAATAAAATATTTAAATCGAGCGTGAATCTTATAGTAAACGAAAAATGACGCCATCAAACACGAATAATTCACATGCTAATCATTTTACAAGATACTAAGCGAACATACACGCAAAAGTTAACATGTTTAAATTTTTAACAAATTCACACTGGTTGTTTAACAGGAAATAACTCAATATATACACTTCACGAAATTTAAATGTGATTAACTCTATGATTTTATGTTGAAAATAGAAGAAAGCATAACTTTTAAGATGGTCAACAACCGCAGTTTGTGGTCATAGTATCATGAGTTGTATTTACTTAAATAATATGAGTAATAATATCTTAGTACAATGATATTGTCCGTCGACAAAAATGAACAAATTACCAAATAAAATTGCTTATTTATTCTCGACCGTCGTGACCGTTTAATATTAAGTTACATAAGAAAGTATTTTATAGATGAGTCATACTGCGACAATAACGAAATTCCTCGGAACGTAAAATTAATTTAAAATCGAGTGGTACAGTACTGAATAATTTGATTTTAATATCAATGTTTATACACAAATTTGTCTTCGTAAATAGCGTGCAAATATTATACAGAAAATAATTGCTGTTAAAATAAAATAGATTTTGGATGTCACATAATTTTAATACGACTGTTGATATTTTTATGAATACATGATAATCATTTTTTTTTTTATTATAAGATATCGTTTCGATGGCATACTCAAGTAATAATTTTTGGAATTAAAGCATTTCTTTAAAAGCTTAGTGTAATCTGTAGAGGGTTATCTTTCGAGAGTAGAAATGATATCATTACAATATGATATTTTCAGAGTATAAATTTACACTAATATGAAAGATAAAAATAAAAAAACACATTTTATTGCGAGCTAATAATACCGTTACTACCGGTCTTTATCAAGGTAATTTAGAATAACATATATATGTCAAGCAAAATGTAGCACTTTGCAAAAATTACGAATACATTGTTACTTCAATTAAATGATCATGGAACTATTCATCACTGAGATACAGACCGCGATAAATTACTATTCTCTAACCGCAATCGATAATTATTACTAATTAGAAACAAGTAGTAGTTCTCATGTCACAATCTCCACAGCTAATATTTAAAATAAACCGCAAAATAAACATTAAGATTAAACTCGTTTTCTATTAACAAAAAATGATCGTGTTTTATAAGTTTAATTAAACTCATAGTAAGTTATTAGGTTGTTGGTGCTTGTAGATTGTTCATGGAAATTAATATCTATAAACAATCTACAGCCCAAATAAGCCGAAACATAATCTATTTCATACAAATATGAAATGCCAGCGATATCGAATTAGTCAGAAACTGAATTAAAGTACAATTTTCACCGAAAGAATGTGTTTTCTCATTTTAATCATATAAATTTATTTGTAGTATTCTTCAATCAATTACAAATTTGTACAAAAACAAGTTAAATTTTAAGAATATGAAGAGAAAATTGTATTTATATACAGGCTATTTAAGGAAATATTTGTTCATAGTATTTATTAATTAAATTCTGAAATATTATACGATTAATTGGAATGTTTTTTAATAAACGACGGGGCTAAAGACCCATCAGATCTGCATGTATCTCCTGGCAAACTAATTAATTTCTAAAGATTTATGTTTTTTATGAAAGATACTTTTAAAAAGACTAGTATAATTTTAATTTTCTAAATATCAGAATATTAATATTATGCATATCAGAAAATTTTTTTACGTGCTTATACGTGTTATATTGCCAACAAGTATTTAAACACATTTAAAATAATATATAAGAGGAGGAATTATAATAAGTACACATTATTCTGCGAACAAGGCAAAGAGACTTAAAAAATTCAGATTAAGAAAAATTCGATTTGCTCAAGACTTCTCCCAAAGTTATCTCCCACATAGTTTTGTTAATGATTCGTTTAAAAGACAATGGATTAATACGAAACAACGTCAGAAAAGATTAAGTGTAGGCAATTTTTTTTTTTTTTTTTTTTTATTTCTTCGCGGTCATGTTATGATTATTTTTTATGCATACTTATGTAACATAATATTGACAATGACCACAATATTCACTACCGAGAGAAAAAAAAATTGCAATTCATTTGAAGTATTTGGTCATACATTGACTATTAGCTATCGTTTATGCGAAATAGCTATTAGACACATTATAATGGATACTACGTAGTTTTCTGCTGTTCCGAGTTATGTTGATGACGGGTATGAATTCAAGTAATGGATGACAAACGATTCGTACCTCTCTTAATATCACTACCCTCCTTTTTTTTATATGTTGTTTTCCGCCGTAGACTTATTACTATTGTTATTATTATGAGGTTTCATTATTTGGTATTTTTCTTGAACCAATGTGCCATAGAGTGCATTCTTTGAAACAGGAGGCACGTCATGTCTATAATACTTCCACAACACAATGTTTTATTGTATTGTTTTTGTTATTTAATGTAGGCGACGTTATAGAAAGAAAAACCTATGTGGTATGTGTATGCGTATAAAAATCAAAAACAGGAAAGGCGATCTGGCTTGGAAAAAAACATCAACAACAATGAAGAGCCCCCAGGATTGATAACAAAAGCTATGCCGGCGGTGGTAGCAAAACAGTTCAGACCCGAGTTACAATATTATTAATCAACATGCGTATTGTTGTGAAGACCCGTCTTCCGACGCTGCCATGATAAACACGGTACATCAGCAGCATCCATCAGACCAGCAACAAGCTTATAAAGAATACATAAAAATAGAGCATGATTGGAGAAACACACAACGATGGGCCACTGTGTGTGACTCCATTATCGGTCGGCTATTCGACTGACCTTCGACAACTTAGTTTCCAGATAACAGAGATAGCGTTCCATACAAGTTGTCGCCGTCGGGTCAATTTATGTATAACGTTCATTGGCGGTCGGTAGCAGAGAGTATTATATACAAAAGCGATAGTCGCAGTGAGAATCAAAGACTATTTCGAAATATATTATAGGCATTTCAAAATTAACGGACGTAATTATACGACGAGTTGCGCAATAAAAAGTAATAGAAACTATCAAAACAATAAAGGCGTGAAAGGGAACATATAATGTCAACTTTAACGCGATTTTTACACAATGCAATGGCGTTTCCTATGATAAAAATTAGGTTGAACAAAAAATTAGGAAATGTTATAAATTAAAACAATGTTGACTGCGCTCTAGGTAAATAAAAACTACTTTTCGTAACAAATACAAATAACAAGCACGCGCAATGGTAACATTATAACAATATTTTATATATTATTAAGGATACGAATTCTGAAGAAATAGCAATTGTAGTGAAGAACACGATGCTCATTTCGGTGATGTTGATAAAACGGTTTTCTGCGGTTTATTCGATCAGTTCTTTAATACTTGAGAATATTATTATCAGCTCGTACCGCAATAATTATTTAGTAATAACGTTTTAGAGTTCACGCTCGAGTTCTTAAAAACAACAAAAAAAACATTTTATAATAATAATAATAATAACAGTAAATAAGTGACTATATTTGCACAGTTTATTGAACAATTTCTTTCAATGTATATTTGATATATTATTTTTGAAACGTAAAAAAACAATCAATAATCAAGTCAAAGACTAGACGTACCAAAATTATCGTCTAATATACGCGTAACCCAACCATTTTTGGAGTTCAATCGGAAAAATGTTCACATCCTATTTACATAAAAAGAAAACAAGAAAAAAGAACACTCACGTCTTTGGCAATAAACAGAAGTTTCCATGATCAGTACCATCTCTACTGTAACGTTTAAAATGTTTCTTGTGAGATTTACCCGACGAGATACGCTTCATTGATGACGGTGTAAATAATTATGATAATGTTAAAAGTACGACTGACTGTTATTACAAAACAGTTGACTNACTGACTGTCATTACAAAACAGTTGACTTTTTATTTCTATAATTCACACGAAGGAACACCGGGCAAATGTATAATCAAACATTATTCAATCATTCAAATTATCGAATTCGGTTAATTGACTTTGATACCTCAAATAACAAGTTGTTACGAAAACACAATTTATTATTTTAGGTCATCAACACTTATATAAATACACTGGACCGGTCCGATACTATGTACTAATTTATCACGGCACTAATTGTAAAGAAAAACACTAGCAATACTGTGTATTAAGCTTCATTCATGTAAATTGCATGTTGACTTCAAGTTCATATGAGATTTCTTTACGTTGACTGCTCGACTAGTGAAATATAAACAATCAACAAATTGTATAAAATACCTACAGACAATTGTCGCGTAATTGTTGTTTTTTCTTTCGGAATAAACAACACCGGACTATAAAAAACAATAGCGCCAAAGCCCGCACGACATAGATCTTTTGAACTAAAATTTAATAATTACTGTGAATGAATGCGTCATGATAAAGTTTGAAATAGTATAATAGGAACCCATCAGTTAATTGTTCGTTTTCGTGATACTACCGTCTTTCTCTCAAAGGTCAAACTGCTGTCCTCTGCATATTACATTGCACTGTAAATCGATGTCGTCTTTATGGAGTGAAATATAAGCGCAACTGCTAAACAATATGTGACAATAGGAAGAGAGATGAGAAAAGTGAAAGACACGTTAGAAAAGATAATGTCAAACAAGTCCAGACATCATTTCACCGAGGTCGTGTTGATAATTGAACACCGTAAATATAATGATCGAATCACGTCGGACGATAAAAATGTCACCCGCCACAGCCAAACGTATTAATTACTATATTATCCTTCGAGTGACACCACAACACAAAACGCAAACATGTGCCGATCTCATGTCACCGGCGTGTACACTTTACTTCTACTTGCCCCATAAGGTCCCTAAGCATAATGACTTTCAATCAGCGCGGAAGCAAAATCACAGCACGACATAATAAACTCAAAGCATATTAAAATTCAATCGCTACAGCATACCAACAGATATTTTTCTTTTTCGATCCATACAATGTACTACCATTCAAAACACAACTAAATTAACTATTGTGCTCAAAAGCTTTAATTTCTATAAACTATTGCTACTTCATGATAGCTTATGTTCAGTAATCTTCATAAAGAATTTTCGCCTATAATACGAGGCATATGCCAAACGTCTAAATTAAGTTATAACTTCAGAACTTTACATAAAAATAATTCATTCAAACTGAATAGCATAAAAATACGACTTTAAGCAAATTTTATTGTCAAGATGACATAAATGAGAAAAATTACAATTTCAAGCATATTATTTAACATGCGCGTGACAGCAGCTTTTAATACATTTTAAAAACGATAAAAAAATTGTGAGAAACAATAGATATTTTTTAATGAACGTGTGAATTTTGTCCTTGTGGTGCTCGTGCAAAACACGGTTTAGCAGCAAATAAAACATTAAAGAGCAAACATGTAATTTTACAGTAAAAAAATCTATGAGAACGTCGCATAAAATAAATTATATGATTTAAACAAAAGATTTAATACTCGAAATTTACATAATTTAAAAAAAAAAATGTCTAAATTTTCAAATACATGTACGAGGAGTTTTGAATGCATACACAATGTAAGAAAAATATTTGATAAATAGTAATAAAAATATAACATTTGGGTATAAATTTTCGATTCTGTATGTCAAACTTACACTATTTGTGTGTAAACGTGTATATTAAAAATATATTGACGCATGGGATTTTCAGAAAAATTTCTTACAATAGATAAAGCAAGGAATATTATTTATTCTTAATAAAATATTTTAATTTTAATTAACATAATTACATGCAAACCAATTCTAGATTTTAATTATATTTTTTAATGTAACGAGGTTTGTTTTTGTTATCACATACCTTCGTTTTTAAATGGACTTTAAATGCGAGTACAGATAAAATTGTATTAACCCCCGAACACCTATGATATATAGTATTACATTTTTAGTTATTATTTATAATTATAATAATAGTATTTCATATATATTTTTTATCATTATTATTATTATACATATATTTTTACAAGGATGGAGTTGTTACGGAAAAATATAAATACCTATAGTAAAAAAGTTATTTTAATTGATTTTGAAATTTTCATTGGAGTATGATGATGATTCATTGTATTATATACATGTGCACGTTTAGCGTGCATGAGATATGATTATAAAGAGAAATTTGTTTTATCAACATATTTATTGATCAACATGAGTTTGGGTTTTATTATTTACTAGTGAATAATACAATAACAAGCGAAAAATTATAAGTAAATATTAATCATCAATTTCGTTGAAAATTTATATAAATAACATACTGTATTCAAATCGTTTACTATTGCTAATAAATGATTATTATAATTGCGACGCAAAGACGATGTAACAATAATTTTGATGTAATATATTAATGCTTATGCGTGTAATTCCATAACATAATTTAAAGTAGTATGCAAAAAAGAATTGAAAAAATATTCTCTGAAGAAATTACGCCAGTTCTATTATCAATAATAAGACGGGCCAACTAGTCTGTAAATCGCCAATTATTTACAAGTAGCAACTAAATTGGGCAACATAAAACATCTTATAGAATTTGAAAACATAGCTAACGAATGAACAAATTTTTAACATATTTTTTACAATAAGATTATGTTTTAAATACAAATAGACAGCAATCCATCAAATCAGATCACAAATTGTTTAAGGGAAAAAATGACCTTAACGGTTAATTAGTTTTTAGAAAAAATATGTACGTATATAAAGTTACTCTTCTAATGAAATATAAGTACACCAAGAATCATATATTATACACGTAGTAAATTCATGAGAGTGTACTATTTTTTATTTTAATATCGAAAAGCCCAAAAAGTAATGTACTGTATTGTCAATTTTATGCAACAAAAAANTGTATTGTCAATTTTATACAACAAAAAATATTGACTAATTTAGAGTGGGAAAAAATAATTGAACCCAACCTTACATATTTACAAATGATTTGTTTTAACAATAACTCGATAATTAATATAAACAAAATACTAGATGAAATGTAATTTATTATATTCATTTAAGTTAATACCAATGAATTATTAATAATTCATATATTTTGGTTAGTTTATAAAAAATTTAAAAAAAAAATTTATTTTTTATTTTTTTAGTGAATGTAATAAACTTTGAATGCAAATAATGTATACAAACTAATGCATATCAAATTTTGTGTACATCTACACACCATCAATAACAAAATGATCATATAGTAACACAACAACAGTATGAAAACCGTAGAGAAGAAGGTATTCTAATTGACACAGGTATGCTTAATAATTTTCGGACGGCTAAAAAACATTGTTGGGAGTACGCGCTTTTAATACGGAACAAATTAGTGGGTTACAAGAAAATTCTACTCTCCTGTATACAATAGCACATCGAGTGTGACCAGGTGTAAATGAAATGAATAAGGTAAAACATTAGACAAAAAAAGTACACTCAACAGAGGTCTGCTGAAGATTTGTTGTTGATTTGACACGGTAACATGACATTGCGACGCAATACTCCGATAAAAAAATCAATGACATCAATTACAGTTTTTACTTCAAAAGCGCTTTAAAAATCTCAATATGATATTGACAAGTTGAAAAGTTTAATTTTCAAATGCACATAATATTACCATAATATGTGAATGCACCGACCGGATATGCGATAGTACATTATCATTAATCTGTATAACAAATAACGTTGCATAATTATCCCTGATAAGCCATAACAATAAAACCGTTTTTAAAAACTTGTCGAAGGAAAAATAATCAAGGGATTCATAATAACATCGACTAAGCAAAAAAAATAACAATGGGTTATTACGGAAATGTGCCCAAGAAATGAACCCAAGACCAGCCAGTTAGAGGTTGAATATTTTTTTCAATTCGCTAATTATTTTTTGCATATTTGCAAAACTTATTCTAACTAACAAACATTGTACTACCTTATTATGGCCAATGGCTTATTTTTCCACATAATCACTTTTTTTTCTTGGAGCTTTAATGAAACACATTCTAAGCTAGATAATTTGCAAAACGCAATACTCGTTAGGTTTTTCATAATTTCAAAACAATAGGTATTTACAACAATATAGTCAACATTTATGCTTGAAATTTGAATGTCAATTCAACAACTACTAATAATTACAATATTTTATGCACATTAGTTAAAGTATCGGTTTCGCAATTATTTAATACTTCTTTAAAGATGGATTTGAAAATTATTACATGTAAAACAACTTTTTAAAATTCGGTAATATATTCGGCACGTGTAGTCAATAACACGTACCTACTAGTTTATATTATGCTCGTAATTATAAGACGTGTCATAATGACATTACGCCGTAATAAATTATTGAATCTGTTAAAACTTTACTACCGCTAATTTGATTTTGTTTCATTAGCACGGAGCAAAAGTTATACGCTAATAAACAATTATAGTTAAATATAAATTGCTCATAGCCGAAAAAATTTCCCTGTGTTATAATAAACTATAAATAAGATAAAAATAATAATACAGAAACCAGACATGGGCAGTAAATGTATACAAATTAGTGTTTACCTGTCAGTATGCAGGTTAAACGGCTATATTAATTTATAAATTATTTATCTCATGAACTTTGCCATTAATTGAGCGGATAGCACTTTTTAGACGCCCGAAACATGATGAAATCTTATTGCACGGTAAATCATGTAATACACTAAAAATTATTCTACACCTAAGACGCATAAAAAAATAACTATTAATTACATTCAATAGATGAATATGCATACGACTAAAGTTGTGTACACATACGAATTATCTTCAACGTATTTATTTTTTAGAGTTGATCATACAACTAGCAATTCATGTTAGTTGAACACAAATCCATACCGTTAACGGTTATCCTGTCTAGTATCACACGTATGATCATGTATTACATAAAATATAATTATCGTTATTTCATACTGCTAGATCCAACTGTTAATATTAAGCTTAGTATACTTTCGGACTGGATAACACAGATTTCTACTTTCTGCACGTACACATATTACGTTATCCTCACACGTGTTCATGTTACCCCATAAACAATTCATAAGATGTACTATTTTGTCTACAAAATCTTGTCTCGAATAACCATGTTGCTTAGGGATTCAAATGATTATCTAATATCTCAAATAGAAACAATGCAGAATTACCCTAAATCTCTGTAATTTAACCAGAGCCCGTCTATGCAACCCTAATGTTTGATCAAGCAAACCTGCGAACTCATAGTTTTTGAAGCATTACACGGTATTCGACTTAGGTAAACAATGACAGCGACTTCTGTAACAAGTATCGGTATACTAAGCCCACGCGTTAACGTATTTACATGTACATCAAACCCACGAACAATTTTTTACAGTAACTTTTTACATATTCTATGTAATATACTATGTGCGAACGCCTCGGGTTTTGTGTACATAGATATAGACGATTAATAAAATGAAAACAATTTGTTAGGTAGTACTTATAAGTTAACGAACTACAACTTTGTAATACTAGTGTAACTAATATAATAAGATGAACATTGCAATGTTCTTCAAAACCTCAACACGTGGGACGACTTTAATACTGTGTAATAAAAAGTACTATTATGCGAAGACGCCCATTTGAGGAAAGAGTATTATTGCGGTAAAAATCGCGCGGGTTAACTTTACCGAACATTAACTAGATTAATTTAGAAATAGCTCAGTAATCATTTAAAATTTACCTTTAGCGATTCCGGTGAGAACATTGCCCAGGTAGACAACCTTGTAGCAAGGGTCGTATTCTGTGATAGTTACAGATCGCCTTCGCCATATCTTACCCAAGCCAAAGGATCCCAAACTGATGCTCTTCTTGAACGGCTTTGCTTTGCCATCCGTAATAATTTCCGGGTGTTGACTGTCGTGTTTCATCATGAAACCAGCATCAGACACACCCCGATATTTAATATCTGAAAAAAAAAAATAAAAAATAATTAGCACAAAAGTCAAAAAGATTTCCTGAACTTAACAAAAAAACACAATACCTAAACGCATAATAAAAATAGAAATATACGTAAAAAATAATCACATCAAACTCAACTTTGCCGATGTTCGTTTTTATAAGTCTAACTTGATAGTGAACGTATAACGGTAGCACGAGGAATGAAACAATATAATATAAATTGAAATGAACTGCTCACTCGCTCGCTGCTGATAACAATATTAAATATCATCACCATTGAAATCATAATACAGATGTTCGGGTTTCATTTTATCATTATTATGATTATAATATCATACTTAATTACCGCGTGTAATTTTATAAATAATGTATACTGTTTCATCAGATCAAGTACTGTTTCAATCGCCGTAAACCACGCCCACTATATCGTTTACATGCTCACAATTTAGAAGTTTGAATTTATATGTAAATTTTATTGGCTCAAATTAGCATTAAATCACAACAGATTAGGATTCATGTCGACCCATCCATTTGTCGTATATTACTAAATATACATGTTAAAAAATATATATTGTCTGCACAAATACTCTAATAAACTTTTGTTACATAACAAAATTAATAATTAAGCTCAAAATTGCATAGACATGGAAATAATTAAAAATGCTTACTTGTCATTGTGCTTCTACAAATGTCTCACAATAAGTAATATATTTATGAGTATAATAAGTAAATTTAAAAACAAGTTTAACCATTTTTAAAGAAAATATACCATGCCAATGTTTATTTTTCTATAATTTTTAAAAGCAGTGCTAAAAATGATAGGAATAAAAACTTAACATTTACTTTTACAGCAATGATTCGTCAAAAATTAAAATTAAATTGTAATTTCAATTTATTGTGACCAAGAAACACAAACGAAGGTTAATATATATTGGAAACAAATAATAATATAATACATAATACGTCTGCAGTGGATTAATTATTCAATTAGTAATTTTTAAGATAATCATAGAAAATAGTCAATTAAATCACATAAGAAATAAACTAATAATAGTTGAAACTATTATAACTCTATATATGCATAATAATAACTATTACTGTTTATCTATACATAAATTAATTAAATAAATTTTATCGAAGACTACACCAATTAATGAAAATATAACAAACAGAAATTGTCTACTATGTATGAAATTCTAGAATAGGGGATTCATTTTTTTCCATTTAATTAATTTAATTTTCTATTACTTAGCAAAAAAGGAATTTCAAAAATCATTATTGTTATATTTTATTTATGAAATGCAAAAAAAAAAACC
>NW_026099575.1:12881625-12883817 GCF_025091365.1 Daktulosphaira vitifoliae | reverse complement strand
TTTTTTTTTTTTTTTTTTTTTGATATGCAACGACCTTGAATGATTTAATCGAATAATAAATACAATACATATAAATAAACGTGGAATAACACGAACATGGTGCGCGGACTTTGATCAAAATATAAAATTTATGAGGCAACTTTAAATGTTAATTTCTCAGTAATCAGACATCAAAATATATCAATGAAATGTCTTAAAAATACTACTGACAACTTGTAAATTTTCCACTATTGCATCATACTAGAAAATATTGAACTTTGTTTGTAATCAGAAATTTACTTTATCGACAATGTTTGATAACACTGACTGCTTAAGGTCTCCTGGTTTATCCATTGAAATGATTATACACTGTGGCTGTGTAGGAGTGCAATGGCCTCAATAGTATAAATATGACTTAACTTTATGATGGTAACATATAAAACAAGATGTACGAATTCGTAACGATTTTTTTTTACATTTGTTAGATGATCTTTGTATACATTTGACCACTATTTAGTAAATAATAACAATATGTGTGTGTTATAACTGACGCTGTTATACATATATCTTACATAATAAAGTTAAAAATTAAGTTTATATGAACACACTCTGATTAAAAAAAAATGTTTTGAGAATTTCTAGATTACACCACTTAAATATTAATTTTACTTTTACATTGTTTAACGTATCGTAGAATTCATTTCCCTTTAAAGATGGGACACAGCTACTTAATAGTACAATTGTAGAAGATAAGCGCTGTTATCAAGTGATACATCTCAGTATAAGGAATCGTTATAAGTTATCCGTACATTCAATTCATGGATTGTAAACACACAATTTGTACCGGTTAAAAATCTTACGAAAGCGTTAATTTTTAATTGATTCTTCCCTTGGCCGTCTACACGAACTAAACTCAGCTGTAAAACGGAACCGATAAGCCACTGTGAAATCCATCCAAAATATCAAAAATTTATATTAAATCACATTGTAGCAGTCTTTCAACATAATTAGAAGTTTTTCAATTGAACACGGCAAGTTCCAAATTACTTCCTCTTTTCTTCAATGCCTTTATGTTGTAGTATTAATTACACGCTATACGCAGTTATATCTACTCCAAAAAACTCTGGAAGGTAATCTGCTGGTTTATGTATACAGACAAACGTTGTAAACGATTATCACTACCGTTAATTTAACACATTAGTCGTGGCCTAAATCGTTACAAATTTTTGTTTGTATTCACATAAATGAATTTATAAATTCATACGCCAACTTTGACGAATGTCTTTCGTTAAAGATTCACAACAAGTCACTATTTTCCATCGAGGGTTACACTCTGACGTAGTAAGATGGTTATACACATTTCTTTTGATAGTGCTACAAACTGTATACATTATTGATACAGAGATATTTGTCGGAGAGGGGAAACGCGTGCGAAATAATCTTACAATCTTTAAATGTTTTTCTCATTAAAGATATAGACGTGAATATTATGCAAGTAACCGGTTGTCACACACATACACATACAAACACACACACACATACACACACACACACACACTAACAACCAATGACCGGGCCAACTGTAATTGAAACTTACTCAAAACGCTCGAGTTGGTGGCACACGTTAAAAACGACTGCCGGTCACTGACCGCAAATTTTTCGCAAAATATTAAAACAAGAATATTAACAAACTCAGTACATTAAAATTTAAAATAAAGACACATTGTTAGATTCTAAAGTAGAACAAAAATGTCTGTAATCTATTTGAAAAAGATTAAGAAATTTTAAAAGATACCCAAAACAAATAAGCAAAAAAATGGTTACCATTAGCACAGTGATTTAGGATAATGAAACAACAAAAAAAAACCTATAATTTAGTCTGATTAATTACTTATTATACTACATAATAAACGGCACGTACTCGATTGAAATAAGTTTATCGTTGTTTGTTTAAAAAAAACGATATAAACCTTTTCGAGTCGTAATCGCAATTTGACTTATCGATACGTTATTCGCAATGACATGACAATAAAGATTTGTAACGTATTTTAATAAAAAAATTGCTTGTCCAAAAATGTAATACCTATTAAAACAATACTACATGGAAAAATTCGTAAACATTTGTTTATCTTATTTTCCCCTAATATAAATGACAAAGTGCATACCATTAAAATTCTTAAGATAATAAATTAACTTTTTTTATATATTTTACG